>NC_136261.1:315132442-315274942 GCF_964187855.1 Myxine glutinosa | reverse complement strand
ATTAAAAATCTAAAAGATGGAGGGTGCGAGTGCAATGTTTGAGAAGAGAATGAAAGGGTGGGTAAAGGTAAGGAATTAAAAATCGAAAAGATGGAGGGTGCGGGTTCAATGTTTGAGAAGAGAATGAAAGGGTGGGTAAAGGTAAGGAATTAAAAATCTAAAAGATGGAGGATGCGGGTGCAATGTTTGAGAAGAGAATGAAAGGGTGGGTAAAGGTAAGGAGTTAAAAATCGAAAAGATGGAGGTTGCGGGTGCAATGTTTGAGAAGAGAATGAAAGGGTGGGTAAAGGTAAGGAATTAAAAATCGAAAAGATGGAGGGTGCGGGTGCAATGTTTGAGAAGAGAATGAAAGGGTGGGTAAAGGTAAGGAATTAAAAATCGAAAAGATGGAGGGTGCGGATGCAATGTTTGAGAAAAGAATGAAAGGGTGGGTAAAGGTAAGGGCGAAGTTCTCTAATCTCAACGAATAACTACTGCTGAGTAACACAAATGTTTTAGTTTCGGAAGTAGAGGCTCATAATTGATAAAAGCAAGTCAAGGTGTATATGGGAACATGCCAAATAATTTACCCTGCACCTGACTGAGGTGGACCAGGGACATGCATGTTTTTGCATATATGATTGAATGGTATATGATGTGTCAAATACTGTGCACAGTTGTCAAATCAAGACGATACTTTCTTGAACGTCCTTGATTTTGCATCATCTGCTAAAAGCACTTTGTTGAGAACAAAAGGGGGGAAATGTAGGAGCTGTTGAAATAACAAAAAAACTATTGCCACGGCCGATTGCTGAAGTTCTCATCGATATATATATAAGAGAGCCAAATGAAAGGCTTCAAAAAAAGAAAGATAACTAAAAACTTCGTGGGAAAAGAAGAGAACGCCAGCGCTTTCCATTGAACGCATGCTGCAATGCAGCGATGGGTGTGCGCAGCCATGGGCAGCTGCGAGTGTGCGCTGCCGCACCGCGCATGCAAGCGGCCTGTACAAGGGCAGCAGGAACATTCTGCCGTGCAGGCAGAGCGTGCCGGTGGTGGTGTCTGGGGCAGCTGGCTGATGTTAGTTCCCTCCGTCCATGGAGAATACTCTGTTGCATCTCCTTTGTTCCTCCCATACCTCCAGCGAGAGAGTTCCATCAGTGGGCCAGTCCAAGGTTAACCCAGGTACCAGGACTGCAAAAGATGAAAAGAAAAACGGGCACATTACATAACACCAATCCCATTAAAGTACACCAATGTCACCAGTAATCTCATCAGAGTGACAGTCTTTCCAAAGGATTCTCACTCTCCCACCAGGAGTACTTGGTGGGTTGCCGGGCTCTCGATTTTATACAAGCTTACATCTTACTTTTCTACTCCTGTCCTCTCATACCTCTGCCCTCCCCAAGCCACATCAGGTTGCACGTTTTCCTCAAAAAGCCCTAATCTGATCATGCTGCCAAAGGCCCGACTGGTTGCCTACCCTCCCTCTATTCATTAATCCCCCTTACTCTCCTGATTATGGAATAATCTCCCTGTCTCTGTTTTATCATCCTCCTCGTTTCATTCTTTCAAATACGCTGCCTATCACTACCTCATGCGCTCACCCACACCGACACGATCTCTTTTACACATGCTGATACATTCCCATTGTGTTCTTCCCATTCTGCCATTGTTACTCATTTATGTTATTCATCACTCTATATGGTTTGGTAGTTTATGAACCTGCTGCCCTTTGTCGTTTAACTTCTCCATGAGCCTAGACCCTTGTTTAAAATATATAATCATTCAAACATGAGCTTAAAGGTACATTTAAAAACATCCTCATTGGCTTGAGGAAGCCTGCTGTGAAGCGGGTGAAACATCGCCTGAGACCGGGTCTGCACTTGCATATTTGCTCAAATTTGCAGAGTAGATCTAGTTTTTAGCTCACCTGGAACGAAGTTCAGGAGAGCTTATGCGATGGCGTGTTGCCTGTTCGTCCGTAACCACTCGAAATTTCTTCTCCGAAACCGCTGATGGGATTGCAACCAAATTTGGCACAAATTCTATTTGTTGTGTTGTGACTATAGTTTGTTCACGGCATTAAAAAAAACTGGGGTATAAGAGGGTTCACCGGGGTCAAAGTGGATCCAGGTTTGACCCCCCCAAAATAGGAATTTGCTTTTTCCTCTGAAACTACACACACTATTTCGATGAAACTTGAACACAACCTTCATCACCCGTGAAGTACCGAAGATTGTTCACGAAATTAAAAAAAATTCTGCCCCTTTGGGGGTTTACGGGGAATTGTCCCCCAAAATAAGCATTTGCTTTCTTCTCAGAAACTACACACTATTTCGATGAAACTTCACCACAACCTCAATCACCTATGATGTACCAATGTTTGTTCAAGGCATTTAGAAAAATTGGGGTCTTATGAGGTATGAGGTATGGGGTTGGGGATGGAGGGCTTGCCCTCCAAAATAGGTATTTTTTCCTTTGTTTGTTTCAAGTCTTATGATTTATGATTATGTTAGTATGATTCTACATGCTGCTCTGTCTTCGAGCAACCACTGAAATTGGTTTAAAATACCCTTAGTCGGTGCAGTATACTGTTTATTCTACAAGGTGAGCCCCAGGGGTATTGCCCCTATGTTTACTTTCTGGTTGGAAGCACCTTCTTTCTTTAAAAATGAACAATCCCAACTGCCCCAATATTTTACCATACATATATAATTACAAGTATATATAGCGCCCGTCGTATGTTGCTTTCTTCTCAGAAACTACACACACAATTTCGATGAAACTTCATCACAACCTTCACCACCCGTGATATATATATATATATATATATATATATATATATATATATATATATATATATATATATATATAGTATATATATATATATATATATATATATATATATATATATATATATACACATATATGTATATATATATATATACATATATATATATATATATATATATATACATATATATATATATATATATATATATATATATACATTACATACATACACACACAGTCACGTGAAAAAGTAAGTACACCCCATGTAAAGTTTTGACTTTTTCAACATATTTCAACATACAGCTATTTGATCTTCATTTCAACAATATTGATAGAAAAAGGTGATATAACATAACAAATATCATGAAACATTTAAATATTGTAGTCCATTGTATAATTTAAATAAACATAAATGCAAATTTCGCATGTGGAAAAAGTAAGTACACCCCTACATTTATCACTACTTCAAATACCTAAAATTAGAAACGGGTGCACCAGCTCAGGTGCAAATGATCAGAACATCGTTAGAGAGGATCTTGGAGGAAGAACCACCCTCAGAGGCCATTTTTCCCTGCAAAGCAGGGGTTGGCTTTTTTCTGGCACCATGGTCCCCTTTTTGAAGCAATGTTTTACGGCCGGATGCCCTTCCTGCCACCAACCCTGTTAGTCGACTCTTGCGACACACAGGGAATTACCAGTGAACTGGTACTCAATTTGCCGACCTCGGAAGGATGACAGGCTGAGTCAACCCCCCTGGCGTTAATTCAGCGATCGACCGGGATTCGAACCCAGGATCCTAGGATCCCAAGCCGGCACCCTAACCACTCAGCCAACACCAGGCTTAGAGAGGATTTGGAGGAACGTGTCTTATTTAAACGTCAGACATTTCGTTTGGTTTGCTCTTTGTTGTTGAAGTGTGCGGCGTCACCATGCCGAGATCAACAGAGCTCTGTGAGGCCTTCAGAAAGAAGGTTATAGATGCCTACGAATCTGGGAAGGGATTTAAAAAGATCTCCAAACAATTTGAAATCAATCATTCGACTGTCCGGAAGATCATCTACAAGTGGAGAAGATTCCAAACAACTGCCAACTTGTTCAGGCCAGGCCGCCCCAGCAAGTTCAGCCCGAGAGCAGACCGCAAGATGCTGAAAGAAGTCTCTTAAAAACCCCAGAATGTCATCACGGGACCTACAGGTAGCTCTTCCCACTGTTGATATCAAAGTGCACGAGTCTACCATGAGAAAGAGGCTGCACAAATTTGATCTACATGGGAGGTGTGCCAGGAGGAAACCTTTGCTGTCCAGAAAGAACATCAGGACAAGACGAAAGTTTGCCAATGAACACCTCGGCAAAGACCAGCACTTCTGGAACAATGTGCTCTGGACAGATGAGTCAAAGGTCGAGCTATTTGGCCACAGTACCAGAAGACATGTTTGGCGAAAACCAAAGACAGCATTTGACCACAAGAACCTGATACCAACTGTAAAGCATGGTGGCGGAAATATTATGGTTTGGGGCAGCTTTGCTGCATCAGGGCCTGGGCAGCTCACCATCATAGAATCCACATTGAATTCTTAATTGTACCAGAGGCTGCTTGAGGATAATGTGAGGCCATCTGTCGGAAAGTTGAAGCTCAACAGAAGGTGGACCTTGCAACATGACAATAACCCTAAACATACCAGTAAATCCACCAAGGAATGGCTGAAAAGGAAGAAATGGAGGGTTCTGGAATGGCCAAGTCAAAGCCCGGATCTAAATCCCATCGAGATGTTGTGGGGGGATTTGAAACGAGCTGTGCATGCAAGAAACCCCTCAAACATCGCACAGCTGAAAGAATTCTGCATGGAGGAGTGGGCGAAAATTTCTCCCAGTCGATGTCAGAGACTGGTCGACAGTTATAAGAAACGCCTACTTGAGGTTGTTTCTGCCAAAGGGGGCAATACCCCCTATTAGAGCCAAGGGTGTACTTACTTTTTCCACATGCGAAATTTGCATTTATGTTTATTTAAATTATACAATGGACTACAAAATGTAAATGTTTCATGATATTTGTTGTATTTTATCACCTTTATCTATCAATATTGTTGAAATGAAGATAAAATATCTGTATGTTGAAATATGTTGAAAAAGTCAAAACCTTACATGGGGTGTACTTACTTTTTCACATGACTGTATATATATATTATATATATATATGTATATATATATTAGAAGCCATATATATATATATATATATATATATATATATATATATATATATATATATATATATATATATATATATATATATATATATGTATAGCCATGAGACAGCATAATGTATTATATGTTTTTCAAACTCATTGAAAAAAAACAAGTAAGCAATACTTCCTTCCAGAAAGAAGAAAACACAATGAGACTTTAACAAAGGAAGATGCTACATTCCTGTGGCATGTCCACAACCAATGTATTTGATGCTTTATACTTAATTCATGGTTTTAGTTATAGTGGAGTTTACAAGAAAGCTCAGAGGTAGTGTTCGCTTTTGAGCTATCTAATCTGGGTTCAGTTCTCACGATTATGAACTGTCATTCTGGTGCTTTACGGGTAGGGCAATATATTAATGAGTGTACGACCCTTTAGGGGACATCTTAATTTGTGCCACTCTTTTTGATGGGTATCATGTCAGCTTGCATTCAAAGGTAGATGATAAAGACCGAGGATGTCTCCTATAAAAACTGGCCAGATTTTAGCATTTAGAAAGGACAGAGCATGGACAAACAGCCATAGGTTGGTAACCATTGTGCAGGCCCCCTCAGATGAACTTTGAAAGTATGTGTGAACTAACTTTAAAAGTACTATATAAATAAATATATATATATATATACTGTATATTTAATACTCCGACCAAAGACGAATGCCATGACGTCACCAGATTATCTATAATTTGGTACCAACTCTGCATATCTCGAGTAAATATTAGTGCCTGTATATAAAATTTATCGAATACTGAAAGATCGCGAATCTCGTACATGCCAGGGCACATGAATATGCTCATAAGTCGGTTATTGAAACCTTCAAACAATGACAACCGGGCATTTCTCGTCCCCAAGGGTCCCGTCTAGTCAAATAGATATGTTTTCGGTGGAAACACTGATGAGTATTTATGAAATGGGTCCCTGGTTCCCACACTACCACAATGGGGTCTGATCTCGACTTAATGTGTTGTAGGGTTTGACCAGTTTCTCACACACACACCACAGAATCTTGTTTCTCACAGTCTGAGAGTCCTTTAGGTGCTTTTTTGCAAACTCCAAGCGAGCTTTCATGTGTCTTTCACTGAGGAGAGGCTTCCGTCTGGCCACTCTGCCATAAAGCCCAGATCGGTGGAGTGTTGCAGTGATGTTTGTCCTTCTGGAAGTTTCTCCCATCTCCACACAGGATCTCTGGAGCTCAGCCAGAGTGACCATTGGGTTATTGGTCATCTCTCTTACAAAGGCCCTTCTCCCCCGATTGCTCAGTTTGGCCGGGCGGCCAGCTCTAGGAAGAGTCCTGGTTGTTCCAAACTTCTTCCATTTAAGAATTATGGAGGCCACTGTGCTCTTGGGAACCTTCAATGCAGCAGAATTTTTTTTGTGGGCTTCCCCAGATCTGTGTCTCGACACAATCCTGTCTCTGAGCTCTGCAGGCAGTTCCTTCGACCTCATGGCTTGGTTTTTGCTCTGATATGCATTGTCAGCTGTGAGACCTTATATAGCGTCACCCTCATAACAAAAGTGCCTCAGTCATTTTTTGGCCATTTTGAGATTTTCTGCCTAACTCACTTGTTTTATCATTTGTGACACCTGTAAAAATGCCCAAGTCATTGTTAACTTCCTGAACCACTTTATGTTAATCTGCCTTAGTCCGCGGTGTGATTTCAACAGATTTGTTCTTGACTTAGGCAATTTTTTCACCCTCTCAAAATGGCCGACGCTCACATGGTGAAGTTGTTAGGGTAGGGTAGGGTTGTTAATAAATAAATAAATAAATTAATTAATAAATACTCATTGATGTAAATTGCAGCAGTTTTTTGCCTTTTTCTCCAAACTGCAAAAAATGACTTAGGCACTTTTGTTATGAGGGTGACGATAGACAGGTGTGTGCCTTTCCAAATCATGTCCAATCAATTGAATTTACCACAGGTGGACTCCAATCAAGGTGTAGAAACATCTCAAAGATGATCAAGAGAAATGGGAGGCACCTGAGCTAAATTTCAAGTGTCATAGCAAAGGGTCTGAATACTTATGTAAATGTGATATTTCAGTATTTTCTTTTTAATAAATTTGCAAAACTTTCTCAAATCCTGTTTTCTCTTTGTCATTATGGGGTATTGAGTGTAGATTGATGAGGGAAAAAATGAATTTAAACGATTTCAGCATAAGGCTGCAACATAACAAAATGTGAAAAAGTGAAGGGGTCTGAATACTTTCTGAATGCACTGTATGTCTGCACCAACAGCCCACTTCAACCGGCTTTTTACCAATCTCTCCATCCGGATCATCTACACACTGATCTCCTCCCTCAACAGTTCACCTGCAACCTCTGTTGTTGTCTCTCTGTCAGTGCCACTATTTCAAGACTATGATTGTAGGCTGGTATCAGACAAGACACTAAAAACTTTCCCTTTTCTTGAAATATGTCGGTCTGCCATTACTTCCTCCATCCTCCTCCACACATTCGCACCCACCTGAATCCTCGTTTGCCCCTCTGCCTTCAAGTTACCATCACCAGTTCCTCCCAAGTACTCAAACCTATTTCCATGTCTGATCTCCTTCCCCTCGAACCTGATATTAATTTCCTTTCTTTGCTGCCCGATCCACATCACTTCAGTCTTCTCCATACTCATCCTCAGTCCATGTTTCCAGAATTCCTCCTTCCACTCCACCAGTATCTCATGCATCTCCCACTCACTCTCCACCACAACAGCCAGGCTGAGTCAATCCCACCTGGTGTTAACTCAATGGCCGACCGGGATTCAAACTCAGGACCCGAGGATCCTAAGCCAGCCACCGTAACTGTAAAGCCAACACTCGGCTTCATTTAGGTCGAGATTAAAGATTTGAATATCATGAGTAATATTTGAAAAATAGAAGGTCATTCATTGTGTGCTGGTTCCTATCAAAATTCTCTGCTTGTAGTTGGCTGCACAATTAGCCCTACCTGCATCAATATGGTCACTGGGATATGGCACAGGCATGATGGAAAAAATGGCCGTAACCTGTGCCTTAAGTAATTTTGTAATAGTTATCCCATTTCGCATTTTAGAATGTCATCGATAATCCACTAAACAGGATAACCGTATTCACAGTGAATACCTTGTAACAAAAACAAGTACCGTCAAATCAAAACAGCTAGAATACTGTTTCAAGGGTTTCTGCCCGACCGTGATAACGTTTTGGAAACATTCAAAATATTATATGAATGAGATACTGCATTTATAATAGTCCAAGACCCCAAAAGTCGGCTTATATTTAACAAGACCGATAGCCTAACAACGACGTAGCCAGGCTTTTATCTGCTGAGTGGAGGATCTGCTGCCTCCTGTCATGTGACCAGATCCTCAGCTCTGATTGGTGGACGTTTGTGAGGGACATACATACACCGGACGGACAGACAAACACTGTTCCAGACGGCATTGCCCTACGGGCTACGCCGTAAAACTATGGCTGCCGAACCACGTGACTGATGACTTGATATAATTATTTTCTTGACCAATTTATTCCTTGATCACGCTCAAGAAATTTCATACTGATCAGATCAAGCGTTCGACGTGCCGATTTATGATGTCATAATGAAGGCGCCTATGACATCATCATTAACATGTTATTCCCCATGGGGAGTACTTTACAATGAGGTACCTTTCAATTTTTTTTCCCATGGAGCGGTTTCGGAGAGAGAGGTGCAAAGTTTATCGGTTTTTCCGAGACGGCGCCCGTACCACGTGACTTGTGATGTCATAATTATCATGAAAATCCCACAGGAGGAGGCGCTCCTATGGTGAAAGTTTTGTGTCAATCCGACCAACGGTTGCAGAGAAACAACGGAATAAACCTGCAAAATGCCGGCGGAAGGAACTTACATATAAACAGACAGATTCCAGACGGCATTGCCCTACGGGCCACGCGATAAAAACAAATTTATATATTGTCTTCGTAACTACACATTCCCAGTGTATATATTGAAATGCATTTTTTTAATGTGGGCACATCTTGGACTATTGTATCTCGTTTGGGGAACTTTTTGAATGCTCATTGCATTTTCTGAGCCACTGTTATCCGAAGAAGCCTGGACAAAATCACAGACTGGTCAAACAAGTGGAACATGTCTTTCAATCCTGACAAATCTCACTCTCTCACTTTGTCTCTCCGAAAAGACCGACTGGACAACCCTCCCATCCACTTTCTCAACAATCCTCTCCAAGAAGTTCTGTCGCTCAAGCTTTTGGGTCTCACTATCTGCCATGATCTTTCCTGGGAAAACCACATTTCCAAGCTGGCCTCCAAAGCCAGTCGCCGACTGGGCATCCTCCATCGTGCGAAGTCCTTCCTTGGCACACCTGAGCTCCTCACCACATACAAGGCTTTCATCCGCAGCTCAATGGAGTACTGTTCTCCCCTATGGGCCAGTGCTCCTGCCTCACACCTAGCTCGGCTTCACGCTGTCGAAACCAAAGCTTTCAGAATTATTGGAATCTCCCACGATGAAGCTATCTCTGAGGGCCTTTCACTCACTCACCGCAGGCAGGTAGGTGGTCTTTCTGTCTTCTACCGAATCCTCTCTGGCCTTGCACCCCCAGCTCTGTCTGTGCTCTGTCCCCCAAATATTCCTACAGGTCACACAAGATCTGCCAGGAACCCTCTTATGGTTAAACTGCCAAAATCTCGGCTCTGTGCTCACCTTCACTCTTTCATTCCCCTTTTCTCCCGCCTCTGGAACAAACTCCCTCACTCCCTTCAATCCCACTCCTTCATCCAGGTCTTTAAAACAGCTGTTCACCACCATCTCTTATCTTCCCCCATCCAAAACCTTGATCTTTTCTACCCCCACTAATTTCATCCCAGATCCACTTTTTTGAAATACCAACTTCTTTCCTGGAAGTCCTTGCAGTGTCCATATGTTTTATACCTCTCCCACCTTCCCCCAGCCTTCTCCCTCCCACAGATCTCTCGATGTCCCTGCTCTCAAATGTTGTGTTTGTGTCCTTCCCCCTTTCTCCCTATCTTGTCTACCGCTCCCCTTATTGTATGTTTTATGTGTCGGTTTGACTTTTTGTGTGATTAATGTTAGCTCTTTCACGAGCCTCGATCTTGTATACAAAAAAATAAAAAATAAAAAAATATATAAAAAATGTCGAAAGAGATTCTGCTCAAAGTGCATTCTGGTTATTTCCTACACTTGGAAGGGTCAGATAAGGATAGGGTCAAATCCTTGTGAACCAGACATTCCTGCTTCGATATACACCGTGGCATTTGCCTTTTAGTATCTGCACTTTTACTTATAATAAAAGAAAGATCAATGTTTGACAAAGTATCAAACAGCATCGAACAACGTTCATAAAAGTTTTCATAATCCTGTGATCAAATGTCCTTGGAGCAAGGGAAAACGTTTTACTCTTCCTTTTGTGAGCGCTACTTTTTCCTTCCATATGAATAATGAAGAACTCCCAGACACCTCGCGAACGTTTTAGCTCAAAGTGATGGAGTCCAGGGAATACAGCTTTCTAAGCCTCCTGCCACACTACTGTCTGGCTGTAGTTGTTTGTTTACAATACCCAATGAGCTTATAGTATTATTATTACATTAGAGCAAACAAAAGTTGATACCCTTCCCTTATTACAGATGAACATTCTGAGGAGGAGTTGTTGGCTTGTTTGGCCACGAAGCATTTGCTCCAATAAACAAACAAGAGGACGTCATGCGTAGCACGATACTTGCAAAATCCGCCCTCCCCCAAAAGTTTTCCAATGATACATGATGGCCTATGTTGACCTTTTGGCCTATGGTGACCTCAAAAATACTTGGTGGTTGAATTCAGTAACCAGATATGCAAGTCCTCTTCAAATTTCACATCAATTAGATGAAAATTTGGATTTTAGAAATGTGGCCTATGTTGACCTTTTGGCCGATGTTGACCTCAAATATACTTGGTGGTTGAATTCAGTGACGAGATATGCAAGTCCTCTTCAAATTTCAAGTCAATCGGATGAAAATTGAGGATTTTAGAAATTTGGCCTATGTTGACCTTTTGGCCTATGTTGACCTCAAATATAATTGGTGGTTGAATTCAGTGACCTGATATGCAAGTCCTCCTCAAATTTCAAGTCAATTGGATGAAAATTGAGGATTTTAGAAATTTGGCCTATGTTGACCTTTTGGCCTATGTTGACCTTTTGGCCTACGTTGACCTCAAAGATACTTGGTGGTTGAATTCAGTGACCAGATATGCAAGTCCTCTTCAAATTTCAAGTCAATTGGATGAAAATTGAGGATTTTAGAAATTTGGCCTATGTTGACCATTTGGCCTATGTTGACCTCAAACATACTTGGTGGTTGAATTCGGTGACCAGATATGCAAGTGGTCTTCAAATTTCAAGTCAATCGGATGAAAATTGGGGATTTTAGAAATTTAGCAAATTTGGTGACCTTTGGCCTATGTTGACCTTTTGACCTATTGACCCCAAAACAATAGGCTTCTTGCTTTTGACCAACTCTACCACTTGGTGACGTTTGGTGAAGATCGGTTGAAAATTGTGACCTGTAGGCCGGTGACAAACAAACAAGCAAACAAACAGACAGACAGACAGACAGAGTCACAAACACAACCGACCAATATACTTGAAAAATCTTCGATTTTGCAAGTAATAACTCAGCTATGTAAGTAATCAGAATTAAACAAGTGTGATGCATTCAGTTGGTCTCACATCATATATGCCCCCCAGTGAATATACCAAAGGCTATTTGCTTGAACAGACATTGGGAAGCCCCCTAGAGAATCCCCCTCTTCACCTATTCTCTACGTAAATGCCAAAGCGAAGCTCTGCATGCGAAGCACGTCCTCGATTCCCACAGGGAAGCAGACGAGCCTTGGCAAACTGCTGCCGTCTTTCCATCTCTCCATGCCAGGCCCATAAAATTACTCGCTCCTCCGCCCACTATCTGTCACCCCCTCTCTCATTTCTAATCCACTTACCAATCAACCTCTTCAGCTTTTGTTTGCATCTCCTGGTTTCTTACTCTGCAAGCTTCTAAAATCCCCCACACAAATCTCGGTACCTTGTTCCCTGGCTCGCACCAAACCATTGTTTACAAGAAATATTGCCTGTTCTTACAATCTTATAATTTTGTCCCTGCTTCTACTAAGCATCCGGCTCTCAGAGTAACTGTGAAGGCCTTACCAGGATGCACACTGTGAATACTAATACTTTTCTTTGCTAAAACTATTTACATGACTTGTTTATGTAAAGGGAATGCATTCCTTTCTGCAATTTTAGTTTACTATTCTTCATTTTGTTATAATTTTGGCATTGTTATCCCACGTGCGCGAAGTGAAAAGCGGGGTTAAGCAATTGGTTCACTTTGTCTATCTTTCTGTCTACAGACGTCAGTCTGTGATCGAGAAGCTACTTCATTTCAATTGAATGTTATATATATATATTTAACACTAATTGGAACTCGAATCTGCAGTGAAACAGGAAGGTTGCTGTTTTTTGGGACGTCCTAATGGAACGTGTAAAATAAGTTGGTGTAAAATACGCTGCATCAACAGCGAAAAACTTACAATTTTTTTTTTTTTCATGTACGACCTTTAAAATCTTTATTTATGTAAATTCAATTGTACAGTTTTTATTTTTTAAGCAACAATAAAGTCCAAAAGCACAAGTATCTCTGCCCCCTCTTAAGCATGAACCAAGATTAAGTTGCTTATGGGCCACGATAACTAGTAGTGGTCCACCATACATGCTCCCCTCACGCCCAACCAGGCCAGCACAAATGTTTCAATCACAAAATTCTGAAATGTGACATATATATATATATATATATATAAGCGTACACTGGATCAGCACGTTGTTGCGTCCTTGGACAACTCCTCAGCACCATCCCAACACACACCACTGTGTGTGTTACGGAATGAGGTGTTTTTATGGCAGCCGGAGTGTAAATCCTGCCACCAACCTCCTTGAGAAAGGACCCAGTACCCTGGTACTCATTTAGCCAACCTAGGAAGGATGAGCAGGCTGAGTCAACCCCACCTGGTATTAATCCAACAGCTGAACAGGATTCTGAACTCAGGACCTTAGGACCCCAAGCCCGCCACCCTGACCATTAGGCCAACACCAGGTATACATGTGACTTGGCAGCAACAAATGAATGAAAAAGCTTGAAACGTCAATGCAGTTCACTATTTTTGTCTAAATGTTGAATAGTCAGGTTGCTCAGTCTGTCTTGGCTCATAGGTGAGCATAGAGAGCTCTCTATGCACTCCATATGATTGAATGACCTTTCGGCACTACCGTTGGACACTGGCATTGCCAGGTAGACCTATAAAGCAATCTGAAGATATTTGGCAACGCTAATTCAAGTTGTTGGCACACATGATGGTGAGCAAGTCCTGCGGCTGGGTCCTATTGTGCAATTGATTAAGAAAAGCTCATTCAGCAGATGCCGTTACATGGGAATCTTTATCGCCCCCCTACAGCATGGCGAGTGACATTCGCGATTTGTAACTCGTGTGGATAAATAAATTACCCACAATTCAAAGCAAAAAGGGTTTTACCAATTTCTTCTGGATGAGTTTGTGCCCTGGATGAATCTGTCTCTGCTTAAGCTTTACGACATTTCCCTTTTGTCGCTTACCTCTTTTCATGAGCCTCGACTCTTTCGATAGGAAGAGCAATGTTAACAATAGTGATGTCGTCAACAATACGATTTTTGTGAAACTTACCATTTACCTAATATATAATAATAATAATAATAATAATAATAATGCATTTATTTTATATAGCGCTTTTCAGGAAGCCCAAAGACGCTTTGACAGAGTGCAAAACATAATGCATAGCAAAACATAAAAACAATTGCAAAAAAAGAAGAATCAATAGGGAAATATTCAAAGCACAAAGGAGGGAGAAGGAGAGGAGATGGTCAGGGGTTAGATGCTGTGGGTTAAATGTTGAATGCAGTGTTGAACAGGTGGGTCTTGAGTGATGTTTTGAATGTGGTGAGTGAGGAGTATATCATCGTATTTCTCTTATGTGGCATAAATGAATGATATGATCCATAACTAATGTGTATTTAGAATTTCAAACTACTTATCAGAACTAAACAATGACAGAAGATATAGAAGAAAGTCTAACCTTCAACAGATATATCTCATCAGAAAAGCGGTTTGCGCAAATCCAAAATGGGGTAAAGTGCATTTGATTTCATATACAGTCACGGGAAAAAGTAAGTACCCCCCATGTAAAGTTTTGACTTTTTCAACATATTTCAACATACAGCTATTTGATCTTCATTTCAACAATATTGATAGTGTTACGGATTTATGTGAATTTATGTGAATTACTATTCAGGTCATTGCTTATTAATGTTTATTCGATTAAAGGTTGTTGTGATTAAAGGGTCAGGAGCCCTTCTGGGGAAAAGGAGACCGGAAACGGAAGAAGAAAAGACACGAGGTCCGGGAGAAGCGGTGATCTTTTTCTCATCGCCCAGCTCCGACGCGAGCGGTGTCGATATTGAGCAGCGTGGGGAACGCTGCGTTTGAAAGCCCGTCTGGCGAGAGGAGTTACCTGCGCGGGGTAATTACCGGTTACGCGTCAAGTTGCCGTGGGTTCGTGCACGGAACCAAGCGGCCCGCACAGTTCGCCGCAACGTCTACAAGGATGCGTACGGGTCGCACCTTGGGCCTCGCGCGCTTTGCGAGCCCACTTTGCTTTGCCCGCTTTGCTTTACAAGGAGGTGTGCGCTGCAGCAGCTGTTCCCGGTACGCGACGTGCACGTTTGGAGCACGTCAGCCAGGGGTTCGTTCAACCGCCAGTGTGCGGAGAAGTCGACCTTCACCTTGGTCTGGAGGGGCCCAGAGACATTGTGAGGGACAGTGGCCATTGAGGGGTCGTGAGTGGGGAAAGGGGGGAAATATATGAGATGGCCATCTTAGTAAGATTGTTGATAGATTGTTGATTGCTGATGATGGATGGAGAATATATTATTAAGTAATCCGGATCCTTGGTGTGGGGTTTCTTATTGACTGGAATTATTGTGTCTTTCATATTGATTGCGCTACGAAAGCGTATAAATCAGATATCTTTCTGGCGGGGTCCTCCCACGGTCCGGGGGTCACCAAGACCAGGTAGTTACCGGGAGGACCACGTAACAGAATAGGGGGCTCGTCCGAATTACGATTTGCGGATTCGCAATTGGGTCTATGTCCGGGATCTAAAATTGTATCACATAATAAAATAATAATTTTTAGTAATTAAAATTTATTAATTAATTATTAATTGGTAAATTTTTGAGACATTGTGGTAAAGTCTTGGGTGAAGGTTAACAGGTGTTAACGATAGTCACCATGGCGTTTGTTGCACAGAACTTTGCGGTAACACCTAGTGAGGCACAGTTCCGAGCGTTACTAAAAGCGGACCTCTTGAAATTGGCCAAACATTTTAACTTGGAGGTCCGAACTAATTTGAGGAAGGCAGAGTTGCAGACCACGGTGATACAATCTATGGTGGGATTAGGAACATGGGACGAGTTAGCCTGGCAGTGGCTACCCGAAGAACCAGAAGACGTTGAGCTCCGGAAACTGGAGTTGCAATTACGGAGCCAGGAACGGATCAAAGAAGAGGAAAGGAAAGCAGAAGAGAGGAGAGAAGAGAAACAAGCAGAGGAAAGGAGAGTGGAACGAGAACTCCAGGAAAGGTTAAAAGAAGAAGAAAGGAAAGCAGAAAAGGAAAGAGCAGAAGAAGAAAGGAAAGCAGAAAAGGAAAGAGCAGAAGAGGAAAGGAAAGCAGAAAAGGAAAGAGCAGAAGAAGAAAGGAAAGCAGAAAAGGAAAGAGCAGAAGAGGAAAGGAAAGCAGAAGAGAGGAGAGAAGAGAAACAAGCAGAGGAAGGGAGAGTGGAACGAGAACTCCAGGAAAGGTTAGAAAGGATGAAAACAGAGGAAAGAAAAGCAGAAGAGAGGAGAGAAGAGAAACAAGCAGCGGAAAGAAGAGTGGAACGAGAACTCCAGGAAAGGTTAGCAGAAGAAGAAAGAAAAGCAGAAAAGGAAAGAGCAGAAGAAGAAAGGAAAGCAGAAGAGAGGAGAGAAGAGAAACAAGCAGAGGAAAGGAGAGTGGAACGAGAACTCCAGGAAAGGTTAGAAGGGAGAAAAGCAGAGGAGAGGAGAGCTGCAAGGGAACTCGAAGCAGAGGAGAGAAAAGCCGAAAGGGAATTAAAGGAACGTGACATGGAGCGTCAGCAAGAAATTAAATTCAAGGAGCTGGAGTTAAAAAGAGAACAGGGAGAGGTACCACCCTTGCTGACTGGGCCGACACCTAGCCAGAACACCTGGAATGTGGGCAGACATGTGAGGCTGGTTCCACCCTTCAGTGAAAAGGAAGTCACTCAATTTTTTCCACACTTTGAGAAAGTGGCTCGACAGTTAAACTGGCCGGAGGAGGCCTGGACCATACTAGTGCAAAGTGTGCTGGTGGGTAAAGCTCGAGAGATTTATTCGGCGCTACCAATGGACCAATGTGCAGATTATGAGGTATTGAAGAAGCACATCCTCAAAGCCTATGAGTTGGTTCCTGAAGCTTACCAGCAAAAATTCAGGAATGCCAGGAAGAGGGAGAGTGAGACCCATGTGGAGTTTGCCAGAGTGAAAGAAAACATGTTTGATCGGTGGTGTGAGTCAAAAGGAGTTGGGAAAGACTTCGAAGCATTGCGGGACTTGATCCTGGTGGAGGAATTTCAACAGTGTGTCCACGAGGACATCAAAGTGTACCTGCAGGAAAAGAAAGTACCGAAGTTGTGGGACGCAGCCACCATGGCAGATGATTATGCCTTAACACACCGGATAGGGGTCCACGAACCTAACTCCTCGCCTAGATCTCCGCAGGGGAGTTGTGGAACAGCAGGTGCGGAGAACGACAATACATGGCGGCAGCCTCGAGATGATTATGGGGACAACGCTGATACCCGAACTGTTCGAAATCAGGGGGCTACGGGCCCAAGACAAACTTATTTTCCGGGGGGCCCGAGGCAGACCACGAGTTTTTCCTCCGGGCCTACTTGCGCTTTTTGCAAGAAACCTGGACACTTGATGTCCAGTTGTTACCTCATGAAAAGGGAAAACCCAGAGCTGAGTCCGACTATTACCACTCCGAATGCGATGGCAAGCGTAAGAAATCGCCCACAGAAGAGTTACCAACCATTTATTTATGAGGGGTTGGTCTCACTCAAGGGAGACTTGACTAACCCAAGACCTGTTAGGGTATTGAGGGACACAGGAGCCCATCAATCCTTAATGCTGGAAGGCATTTTGCCATTGTCAAAGAGTACCGCAACTTCTTGTTATTCCGCAACTTCTTGAGTCAGCATTTCGGTGCTAATTTTTCGTACATGTATACACAATCGTCGGTTAATGGTATCGAGTATTCTGCGGCCTAGTACTCGTAGGCTTAGACTACCGTACCGTCTCCGACCTTGTGTTTTGTTTTTCTCTCAGCGATTCGTCGAATGCGCTGAAATTATTTTCGTTCTCTGTTTCGTACCAGTCGTTCACCCCGTACCTCCTTGTTTAATATCTGTACTCACAAAAAAAAAAAAAAAAAAACCCCAAAAAAATATTTCCTTCCCAGGTCTTATTCGTTTATTTGTTGTTCTTTTTGTTCGTTCGTTCTTCGTTCGCGATCACGCGGTTAGAAATGTATAATCTCTCCCCTGAACAACTATTTTCTCTCATATATTATAACACCCTTTTCTTCTTTTCCTACAAAAGGATGCTTTCGTCTTGCTCACCAAATCTATTCATTCCAAAAAATATATATAATACCATCTGTTACAGTTCCTCCTTTCTACATTCCCTAAACTATCCAGAACTCCATCCCTCCTCCAGTGTCCTCAAACGTATTTTTGACTCGAAGGTCTCAAACACATTTTGCAAAAAATGTTCGTTTCCCATGAATCGTACACTTTTCAAAATCCAATCTCACCCCTCCCCTCCAAATCCTCCCCATCACCCATCCCTTTCAAATCTCCCCCCTTGCCCCTTCCCTCCCCTCCCTCCTAAACTCCCCCCACACCCCTCCCCTCCGAGATTCTCCCTCGCTCCTCCCCTCCTAGACTCCCCTCTCACCCCTCCTCCTCAAAGCATCCTCCCTGCTTCTTCCTCCTTCCAACTTTCACCTTCATCTCCCCAAACCTTCTGCCTTCTCTTCCCCCTCCTCAAATAACACCTCACTGTGCCTCACCCAATCTCCATCAAACCTTTTGTCCGCCCCATTCTTCCCTTTCTCCAAGCTATTCTGAAATCTCTGACACACCTTCAACAGCTCTCCCTACCTCTTCCTCCTCTTCCACATCTTACCCTACCCCTCCCCCCCCCCTGTTCTGGACCCGATGCTCCCCCTTCCTCTTCATTAACGGTATGGACCTCAAACATCCGGGGCCTTCGCTCAAACTTGACTGACCTCTCCATACAGGTTGCTTCTGACAAACCAGATGTGATCTGCTTAACAGAAACTTTCCTCCTTCATGATGTCTCTGATGCCTTGGTATCTCTCCCAGGTTACTCCCTCCTCCGGTATGATAGACCTGAGCCTCGTCCTGGAGGTGGGGTTGCTATCTTTATAAAAAACTCTCTTCCTCACTCGCCCTCCACTGCCCTCTCTCCACCTCACCCCCAGGAATACCTTTGGCTACGGCTTCCCCTTCGCTCCCACCTTTTGTTCATATGTGTGTTGTACCGTCCACCAATCAGCGATGACTCCATCTACATCTCACTGTCTGATAATATGGACCAACTTCTATCTACCCATCCCAACTCTCTCTTCCTCATATGTGGTGATTTCAATTGTCACCATGCCAGTTGGCTGGGTGTGGGTACCTCTCTCACCAGCCATGGCTCTTCAGCAAAGGACTTCTGCGACTCACTGGGACTGACACAATCTGTCAATTTCCCGACCCGGATCTCAGTCAACGGAGCATCTTCTCTTCTGGATTTGGTTATGACAAACTTCCCTGAAAATGTCTGCTGCTCTTCTTCTGCTCCAATCGGCTCATCTGATCATGTGCTTGTCAAAGTGGACATCTCTCTGACCATTCTCAGAGAGCCTCCTCAGCGTCGAAGAGTCTGGCATTTCACTCAGGCCAACTGGCACGGTCTTCAAGCAGCCATCAATCATCTGGACTGGTCTCCCATCTCTACCGCCTCTGACATCAACTCATCCTGGGAATTCTTTCAAAGTAAATTGCTCTCTCTCATGCACAGATTTATACCATCTCGTCTTCAGTTGTCATACCCTTCCTCCCGTCCATGGTACACGGAATCTTGTGGTGAGGCTGTTGCCCTGAAACAACTTGCTTTCGTCTCCTGGAAAGCAAATCCAACGGAAGGAAATCTCATTTCCTTTCACAAAGCCCGAAACAAGTGTGTGTCCACCCTCAGGAGAGCCAGGAAACAATATCTCACCATTCTCAAGACCGAACTCTCTTATCTGTCTCCCTCTTCCAAATCCTGGTGGCGTCTGGTCAAATCTGTTTCTGGTGTTTGTTCCCCCTCCATCCCCTCCCTCACCTCAAACGGCTTAACGGCTGACTCCGCACGTGAAAAAGCTGAATGCCTCAACTCTATGTTTGCCTCTAAATCTTGTGTCCCAAACCCATCCCTCTCTGTACCCACCGTACCCAGTCGTACCCAGCTGCTCCTGGACTCTGTGTCCTTTCCTCCTGACAAGGTGGAAAAGTTTCTGTCAACCCTCGACTCTGATTCTGCAACTGGTCCTGACGGCATCAGCCCACGGGTCCTAAAATCATGTTCTTCTGCTCTTTCACTCCCTCTTTCTGTTCTCTTCACCCTCTCTTTTGCTCAAGGTCATCTGCCATCTGCTTGGAAATCAGCCAACATCACCGCTTTGCACAAAAAAGGTGCAAAAACAGATCCCAGCAACTACAGACCAATCAGCCTTCTCCCAATTATCAGCAAAGTCATGGAATCCATCATTACTTCAGATATTAAATCTTTCCTCTTCTCCAATGGCTTGATCTCTGATCATCAATTTGGTTTCAGACCTGGTCACTCTACTCTGGACATGCTGCTTCTGCTTTCTCAACAATGGATGGAGGTCCTCAATGCCAAACAGGAAATTAGAGCTGTCTCCCTTGACATTTCACGTGCCTTCGATACGGTCTGGCACCCTGCTCTGCTCTCCAAACTCTCCTCCTTTGGTATCCATGGAAATCTCCACGCATGGCTGGCGGACTTCCTCTCTGGTCGTAGTCAACGTGTGGCCCTGAATGGGTTTCTCTCATCTCCTCTTCCTGTTCAGGCTGGAGTTCCCCAAGGTAGTGTTCTGGGCCCTGTGCTTTTTCTGGTCTTCATCAATGATCTCTCTGACTCTCTTGAAAATCCTCTCTATCTCTTTGCTGACGACTCTACTCTCTGTCGCTCCATTCCTCATCCCTCAGATCGGCAGTCTGCAGCCTCCTCACTCTCTGCAGACCTGGACAAAATCACAGACTGGTCAAACAAGTGGAACATGTCTTTCAATCCTGACAAATCTCACACTCTTACAATGTCTCTCCGAAAGGACCGACTGGACAACCCTCCCATCTACTTTCTCAACAATCCTCTGCAAGAAGTTCTGTCGCTCAAGCTTTTGGGTCTCACTATCTGCCATGATCTTTCTTGGGAAAACCACATTTCCAAGCTGGCCTCCAAAGCCAGTCGCCGACTGGGCATCCTCCGTCGTGCGAAGTCCTTCCTTGGCACACCTGAGCTCCTCACCACATACAAGGCTTTCATCCGCAGCTCAATGGAATACTGTTCCCCCCTCTGGGCTGGTGCTCCTGCCTCACACCTTGCTCGGCTTCACGCTGTTGAGGCCAAAGCTTTCAGAATCATTGGAATCTCCTGCGATGTAGTCAACGCCGAGGGCCTTTCACTCACTCACCGCAGGCAGGTTGGTGGTCTTTCTGTCTTCTACCGACTCCTCTCCGGCCTTGCTCCCCCAGCTCTCTCTGTGCTCTGTCCCCCCAATATTCCTTCAGGTCGCACAAGATCTGCCTGCAACCCTCTTATGGTTAAACTGCCAAAGTCTAGGCTCTCTGCTCACCTTCACTCTTTCATTCCCCTTTTCTCCCGCCTCTGGAACAAACTCCCCCACTCCCTTCAATCCCACTCCTCCCTCCAGGTCTTTAAAACAGCTGTTCACCACCATCTCTTATCTTCCCCCATCGAAAACCTTGATCTTTTCTACCCCAGGTAATTCACCCCAGAGTCCTTGCAGTGTTCATATGTTTTAATCCTCTCCCACCTCCCCCCAAGTCCTCCCGATGTCCCTGCTCTCAAATGTTGTGTTTGTGTCCTTCCCCCTCTTCCCCCTCTCTTTTGTGTCCTTCCCCTTCTCTCCCCATCTTGTCTGCCGCTCCCCTTGTTTTTTGTGTTTTGTGTGTCGGTTTGTCTTTTTGTGTGATTAATGTTAGCTCTTTCACGAGCCTCGATCTTGTATACAAAAAAAAAAAAAAAAAAAAAAAAAAAAAAACGTCGTAGTGTTCGGTTACAAGGGATCGGGGGCTGTGTTAGTGCCCCACTTCATGTCATCCATTTGGAATCTGATTTGGTGTCAGGACCGGTCACCGTCGGTTTACAAGCCACGCTTCCTGTAGAGGGAGTATCTGTGATTATCGGGAATGATTTGGCCGGGGGGCAAATTTATGGTAACCCGAGGGTGGGTAAAGAGCACCGCAGGGGAAATAACACCACCCCAGCTCGGGATGGCGACAAAAGTGCCAAGTTATTTGTAGGGGGACTGAACGTCAACACAGAGGAAGAAGTTCTGACCTCTGTCTTCAACAGATATGGGCCGCTGGTGGAAGTGCGGGTGGTAAAAGACAGGGAAACGCAACGGTCAAGAGGGTTCGGCTTTGTCACGTTTGCAAGCACAAAAGACGCCAGAGAGGCAGAGAAGAATTGGAATGGTAAGGATTTGGAGGGTCGGACCATAACAGTAGGGAAGGCATTTCGAAGGCGTCGAGAGGTCTACAGAAGAGGACAACTTGGCGGTAATTTTGGGGTTGGCAGCAGCCGATATTACTATGGAGGCTCCCAGAGTTACGGCACCTCCCGAAAGAATGAATGTCAGAGCACTGGCCGAGAAGGAGACCGCCAGTCAGGTAACGGCTGGGACAAGGGGTCCCACCGTAACTGTTAGGAGTCTGGAGAAGTTGAAGCACTATATACGGTGGAGCCGCCGAGCCGGGGCTCCTACACGGACTAACCGTGAACGCCACGTTCTTAAAGGCGTCCAGGTAGTGAACTTTCCTGCACGGACTAACCGTGAACTCCACGTTCTTAAAGGCGTCCATGTAATGAACTTTCCTCCCCGGACTAACCGTGAACTCCACATTCCTTAAGGCGTCCTTGTAGGGAATACTCAGCGGGGCCTCCCGAAAAAGTGCTATCGAGAGGTTTAACTTTGGGGCTTTGGTCACCACCTCTTAACCGTCATTCAAGAGAAACTAGAAGTGGTTGACGCTTGGTCCAGAGTGAATTAATCAAGGGGTTTTGTGAAATTTTGTTGCTTTATTTTTAAGTGATAATTGTGCCCGGGGGGAACTGATGATTTGGGGGTGTGAGTTATCTGGTTTGTTTATCAAAGTTGGCCGGCAAAGAAAGTTTTCGCTGGGTTCAAACTTTCTTTCTTGAAGGGGGGGAGTGTTACGGATTTATGTGAATTTATGTGAATTACTATTCAGGTCATTGCTTATTAATGTTTATTCGATTAAAGGTTGTTGTGATTAAAGGGTCAGGAGCCCTTCTGGGGAAAAGGAGACCGGAAACGGAAGAAGAAAAGACACGAGGTCCGGGAGAAGCGGCGATCTTTTTCTCATCGCCCAGCTCCGACGCGAGCGGTGTCGATATTGAGCAGCGTGGGGAACGCTGCGTTTGAAAGCCCGTCTGGCGAGAGGAGTTACCTGCGCGGGGTAATTACCGGTTACGCGTCAAGTTGCCGTGGGTTCGTGCACGGAACCAAGCGGCCGGCACAGTTCGCCGCAACGTCTACAAGGACGCGTACGGGTCGCACCTTGGGCCTCGCACGCTTTGCGAGCCCGCTTTGCTTTGCCCGCTTTGCTTTACAAGGAGGTGTGCGCTGCAGCAGCTGTTCCCGGTATGCGACGTGCACGTTTGGAGCACGTCAGCCAGGGGTTCGTTCAACCGCCCGTGTGCGGAGAAGTCGACCTTCACCTTGGTCTGGAGGGGCCCAGAGACATTGTGAGGGACAGTGGCCATTGAGGGGTCGTGAGTGGGGAAAGGGGGGAAATATATGAGATGGCCATCTTAGTAAGATTGTTGATGGATTGTTGATTGCTGATGATGGATGGAGAATATATTATTAAGTAATCCGGATCCTTGGTGTGGGGTTTCTTATTGACTGGAATTATTGTGTCTTTCATATTGATTGCGCTACGAAAGCGTATAAATCAGATATCTTTCTGGCGGGGTCCTCCCACGGTCCGGGGGTCACCAAGACCAGGTAGTTACCGGGAGGACCACGTAACAATAGATAAAGGTGATATAATATATCAAATATCATGAAACATTTACATTTTGTATTCCATTGTATAATTTAAATAAACATAAATGCAAATTTCGCATGTGGAAAAAGTAAGTACAAAAGGCAAGGCAGAAAGCTTTTAAAGAGTTATCAAATTCAAGTAATGATATTCAATAAATATACCAATTGTTGTTCATCCTCCAGTTTGTCTGTTCACAAGTTTTGTCCTGCTCGTCAGTTTATCACAGATCACGCAGAAAAAGCAAGTTTAATTGACTGGGTGGGGCCCAAAGTGCAGCATTGCGGAGAGAACGAAAAAAAAAAAACATTTTTCTTATAAATCCTTTAATTGCAGACTATGTTGATCTCTTAATAAAAGAAAGAACAAGGACAGATACATTCAAAGTACACCGCCCCATGCGAAATAAATAAATAACATCCTCCAGGGTGGCCTTCGGTGCCCAGCGATACTGCCATGCAGCACATAGAGACGGTATTGGGAGGAAGAGATGTAAAATAATTGATTGATTAATTGCATAATTAAAATCCATAAATAATAATCGTAAAATAATTTCTTAATCAATTTGCTAATAGCATACCTCAACCACCAGTGTTTCAACCAAAGCTGTAACTTTTTGAAAATTAATTAAATTAGTCATTAATCAAAAAAAAAAAAAATTGATGAATTGACTAATCAATAAATAATTAATTGGCTGATCAATAAATCAAAAATATCCTTTATAGCCACCACTTGGTCAATGTTGTGTCCAAATATCAGCTTCCTAGCTCAAAAGGTGCCTGAGATATTGCCCAGATGAGAAAGGAAATAAAGAAGTGATTAATAATGAAAATAAATAAATAATAATCGTAAAATAGTTAAATCATTAATCAATTGGCTAATAGAATACCAAAAGCACCACCGTTTCATCCGAATCTGTAACGTATTATTAAAAAAAAAAAATTAAGTCATTAATCGAATAATTGACTAAAAATGAAAAAAAAACATGACTAAAAATTTCAAACACTATTTATGATAAAGTATCTACTAGCCCACTTTTTATAACTACAACTTGCATTTTTATATACAGAATCGAGGCTCGTATTCCTTAATCGAGGCATTCCTTAATTCAAAGAAATCTATAATTTCGCAAAATATTATGGGGATTGATCACAGTTTTGTACAATACATGGCCAAAAGTATGTGGACACCCGAACATCACACCCGTATGTGGTTGTCGAACATCTCATTCCAAAATCATGGGCATTAATATGGAGTTGGTCCCCCCTTTGCTGCTATAACAGCCTCCACTCATCTGGGAAGGCTTTCCACTAGATGTTGGAACATTGTTGTGGGGATTTGCTTCCATTCAGCCCCAAGAGCATTAGAGAGGTTGGGCACTGATGTTGGGCGATTAGGCCTGACTCGCAGTTGGTGTTCCAATTCATCCCAAACGTGTTTGATGGGGTTGAGGTCAGGGCTCTGTGCAGGCCAGTCAAGTTCTTCCACACCGATCTCGACAAACCATTTCTGCATGGACTTTGCTTTGTGAATGGAGCATTGTCATGCTGAAACAGGAAAGGGCCTTCCCAAAACTGTTACCACAAAGTTGGAAGCACACAATTGTCGAGAATGTCATTGTATGCTGTAGCGTTAGGATTTCCTTTCACTGGAACAAAGGGGCCTAGCCCGAACCATGAAAAACAGCCCCAGCCCATTATTCCTCCACCAAACTTTACAGTTGGCACTTTGCATTTGGGCAGGTAGCGTTCTCCTGGCATCTGCCAAACCCAGATTCGTCCGTCGGACTGCCTGATGGTGAAGCGTGATTCATCACTCCAGAGAACGCATTTCTACTGCTCCAGAGTCCAATGTAGGCGAGCTTTGCCTGGGCAGAGTCCAATGGCGGCGAGCTTTACACCATTCCAGCAGATGCTTAGCATTGCGCATGGTGATCTTAAGGTTGTGTGCGGCTGCTCGGCCATGGAAACCCATTTCATGAAGCTCCCGACGAACAGTTTTTGTGCTGACGTTGCTTTCAGAGGCAGTTTGTAACTCGGTAGTGAGCATTGCAACCGAGGACAGACAATTTCTACGCGCTACGTACTTCAGCACTCAGCGGTCCAATTCTGTGAGCTTGTGTGGCCGACCACTTCGCGGCTGAGCTGTTGTTGCTCCAAGACGTTTCCACTTCACAATAACAGCACTTACAGTTGACCGGGCAGCTCTAGCAGGGCAGAAATTTGACGAACTGACTTTTTGGAAAGGTGGCATCCTATGACGGTGCCAAGTTGAAAGTCACTGAGCTCTTCAGTATGGCCCATTCAACTGCCAATGTTTGTCTATGGAGATTGCATGGCTGTGTGGTTGATTATATATACCTGTCAGCAATGGGTGTGGCTGAAACAGCCTAATCCACTAATTAGAAAGGGCGTCCCATACTTTTGGCCACGCAGTGTATGTTTTGCTTTCTTTTCAATGAGGAGAATGAAAAGAGGAAGAAAGAGAAGAATAATTTTAGACATATTGCCCTGATAGTTTTCTTCTCCAAATGAACAACTTGCTTTTGTAAACGTTTTTCACTTGTAACATAAAGGTGTGTCTTTGCGGAATATTTGAGCAAAACAGAGGTGAACCTCCTGGAAAAATAGTGTCAAATGGCGTTTTTGTATTTTGGACACTTCGTGTGTCTAAAAAAAAGTTCTAAATGCTTCTTTCGATTCATTGCATTTCAGTGTACATTGCGTCCTCAGAATAATTTGGCAAGAGTTACAACCACATATCTTTTTTGTATACAGTGTCGAGACTCATGTCATGACTGAGTCTCATGAAGACTTGATATGAACGTTACTAATAGTGATCTTCCTAAATGGTAAGTCATGTTTAGAGGCAATGTAAACCATCTTTTGACATGAGAGTGTGACGGATGAAACACAAAAAAGCCGCTGGCTCTCCTCCATGCTGGCTGTCCGGAAGTGCTCATGCTAATAAAACATATGAGTTGAATAGAGTTGATACTACATTTGACTAGCTATATATTTCTTTCTGGCTTTATAAACAATGTAGATTTTTATCGTTAATTTACTTTGCTGCTAGCTTTCAAATTATTTAACCATTAGATTAAAAGGCACATTAGTAGTGAAAGATAGAGTGCTGCATTGCTAAAAAAAAGGGAAACAACAATACAGTACAATGACAACACATGTACACGCACACGATATGTATTGACAGTTTGGAAGCAAAGAAAGTTGGTGATCATTATTTTTTTTTTAACTGGGCGTCACATAGGCCGGAATTTCTCCGACTTCCCTCCTCACCTTCCCATCCCCCTTTCCCTCCTCACTCTCCCCTCCGCTCTCCTATCTGCCACCCCCAACCCCCACCCCTTCTCTCACCCCTCTCTCCTCCTCCTTCCCTCACCCTGTTCCTCTCTTCTCTCCCTCCTCCTTCTCTCTCTCCCCTTCCCCTCTCTCTCCCTTCCCCTTTCCCCCCCTCCCCCCTTCCCCTCTTCTCTCCCTCCTCCTTCCTTCTCCCCCCTTCCTCTCTTTCTCTCCCGCCTCCATCTCTATGCGGCCTTCGTCTCTCTCTCTCCCTCCCCCTTCCTTCTCTCCCATCTCTCTCTCCACCACTCTCACTCCCTCCTTCCCACCATCTCTCTTCGCCCTCTCTTACAATGCGTTTACAGGTTGTCCCCGCCTCTTGGGGACACTGCTTATCACGCATGCGATCAAGACTCTTCTCCTTTGTCATAGCGTCTACACATACCCCCGCGAGCCGGGGAATAGCTCACGAAAGTTTGTTGACCTTGTAAACTCTCGAGTCTCTTTGCGCAGGTGCAAACGAGCGAGCGGAAGTAGTCCACTACATCTGTGCTGCAAACGTCATACCCGCGCGGCATGTATGGTCAATTAATCTGCGGTTTACGCCCTGTGGACATCTTTCTCCCCGAGAGCCGAGGAGTTACCCTACCCTTTTGCCGGGGAAAGTTCCTCAGCTCTCGGGGACGTGTAAACAAAGCCTTAGTATTCCCGTCAGCGAAGCGACGGGTGGTATTTGCTAGTTGGATAATAAATGAACCAATCACAGAATGCATCACAATGTCTGCCCGTGAAAAAGCAGCACAACCTAGTTAGTTAATCTTTTGTGGCCAAAATTTTATTTGTGGCCAAAGTTAGTTAGTTAATCAAAATGGCCAAAACAAAGCAAATACATTTTGAAGCAAATGCTGTTATTTGCACTTTAAAGGTGAAAGGGAACCAAAGGCGCAATTGCAAAAACAAAAACTATTTTGTTTTTGGGATATTCAACAAAGGTGTTCATTATACAGTCACGTGAAAAAGTAAGTACACCCCATGGAAAGTTTTGACTTTTTCAACATATTTCAACATACAGCTATTTGATCTTCATTTCAACAATATTGATAGGTAAAGGTGATATAATATAACAAATATCATGAAACATTTACATTTTGTAGTCCATTGTATAAGTTAAATAAACATAAATGCAAATTTCGCATGTGGAAAAAGTAAGTACACCCCTACATTTATCACTACTTCAAATACCTAAAATTAGAATCAGGTGCACCAGCTCAGGTGCAAATGATTAGAACATCGTTAGAGAGGATCTTGGAGGAACCTGTCTTATTTAAACCTCAGACATTTAGTTTGGTTTGCTCTTTGTTGTTGAAGTGTGCGGCGTCACCATGCTTCGATCAAAAGAGCTCTCTGAGGCCTTCAGAAAGAAGGTTATAGATGCCTACGAGACTGGGAAGGGATTTAAAAAGATCTCCAAACAATTTGAAGTCAATCATTCGACTGTCCCGAAGATCATCTACAAGTGGAGAAGATTCCAAACAACTGCCAACTTGTTCAGGCCAGGCCGCCCCAGCAAGTCTAGCCCGAGAGCAGACCACAAGATGCTGAAAGAAGTCTCGAAGAACCCCAGAATGTCATCACGGGACCTACAGGTAGCTCTTGCCACTGTTGATGTCAAAGTGCACGAGTCGACCATTAGAAAGAGGCTGCACAAATTTGATCTACATGGCAGGTGTGCCAGGAGGAAACCTTTGCTGTCCAGAAAGAACATCAGGGCAAGATAAGACTTCTGGAACAATGTGCTCTGGACAGATGAGTCAAAGGTAGAGCTATTTGGCCACAGTACCAGAAGACATGTTTGGGGAAAACCAAAGACAGCATTTGACCACAAGAACCTGATACCAACTGCAAAGCATTGTGGTGGAAATATTATGGTTTGGGGCAGCTTTGCTGCATCAGGGCCTGGGCAGCTCACCATCATAGAATCCACTATGAATTCTTCATTGTACCAGAGGGTGCTTGAGGATAATGTGAGGCCATCTGTCGGAAAGTTGAAGTTCAACCAAAGGTGGACCTCGCAACATGATAATGACCCTAAACATACCAGTAAATCCACAAAGGAATGGCTGAAAAGAAAGAAATGGAGGGTTCTGGAATGGCCAAGTCGAAGCCCGGATCTAAATCCCATTGAGATGTTGTGGGGGGATTTGAAACGAACTGTGCATGCAAGAAACCCCTCAAACATCGCACAGCTGAAAGAATTCTGCATGGAGGAGTGGGCAAAAATTTCTCCCTGTCGATGTCAGAGACTGGTAGACAGTTATAAGAAACGCCTACTTGAGGTTGTTTCTGCCAAAGGGGTCAATACCACCTATTAGAGCCACGGGTGTACTTACTTTTTCCACATGCGAAATTTGCATTTTTGTTTATTTAAATTATACAATGGACTACAAAATGTAAATGTTTCATGATATTTGTTATATTATATCACCTTTATCTATCAATATTGTTGAAATGAAGATCAAATAGCTGTATGTTGAAATATGTTGAAAAAGTCAAAACTTGACATGGGGTGTACTTACTTTTTCACGTGACTGTATATGATAAAGAAAAGTGTTACCTCAAAACAATGTTAAAAACAAACAGTAATGCTCAATTACAATGCTATGTCACTCCAGCACTCGTTAAACGTCATGTCAAATCGACAGGTCTGTTAATGCGGACTCGCCTCGCCGAAGCAATGGGCTTCCCAAATGGCCAAATTAAATAGAATCACACACGAGCAGTTATCTGGTTTCCTTCGGTTGGAATCCAAATCCTGTCCGTTTCTTTAAGCGATCATTTAAGAAATTATATATCCCAAAGTAATTAATCAAAGCATGCTGAAACGGTTTGGACAAGAGCGAGAATAATGACGGGTTATCAGGTGACATATGGACTTAAGGATTAACAGTTTATTGAAAGGAGACAAAGGATGACAAAATCAGGGAATCCCCAGATGAAAAGCAGACCGAAACAATGAATAAAGATAAATAAATAAACACACCCTCAATAAAACGAAAGGTACTTAATACAGAGAATAACCTCTGGTGCCACATGCACTCACACACAAAGGGGAGAAACCATACAAGGTCTTGAAGGATACCAATGGGCAGGTCTCCAGACCTAAGTATGGGAAACGACTGCAGCGTGACAGTGGTCAGCACTCCGGCATCTACAAAAGTGGGCTCACTCAGCACCGCCGCCACTGACCCCGAAGAAAGTGCAAGTGTCCCCAGCTCTGATCAACTAAATTCTGCCTCCCCTCTACCCTCCTGTTGCAAATCATTCAGCTTCCAAGAGAGTGAGAGGATAGCAGCGAATTGCAGGAGAAAAGATGGAAGAGAACAGAGAGAAAATATTGGGAAGAGTGAAGAGCGAAAAAAAGCAGGGAGATCAAATGTGTCCATGTACGGCGTTTTAACACACCTTTCGTTGCCACGCACTGTGCTTTCAAAACGTTATTTGCTCATGCCTGGCACCAGCCAATGAGGTGGCACATCACCGCTGCCGTAACGATGTCATGTTGATGGGGGTGTTGCCATCGACACCACCCAAACCAACGATGTGACACCTTGAAGTCCGCCAATGATAGGGTGCCCTTAGGGGTCCTTGTGATGGCCGGTGCCAAACCGTATGCCTTGTACCAAGAGCACGGACCGCAAGGGCGGTTATCGGCCCAAACCAACACACATCCAAATGCACTCCTCTCCTACCTTGCCTGGGTCACTCCTCTGGCTTTACAGAGAGGACATCTACAAATTGCACTTCCCTATCTACCTCCCTATGTCAACTATACAGCCACTAACGGCATACATAAGAACAGGACAACTTCATTCTAAAGAGCCCCTGGTTACAAAATAAAAGTTCTCACCTACGCAAACACACGGACCACACTAACTTAACATGCTCTCTAATTCGCAACCCCTCCAACATAACCATATTATTTTTCTTGAAAGGCATTTACGATTTGAGCACACACTTGCTGTGTTAAAGTACCAAACGGCAACAGTCACTTGTAAGTAAGTTCAAATAACCACCTTATATTGTCAAAAAGCAAACAATTCCTGCTAACAGAAGTAAAATTCTTCAAATTGGGCATTTATTTATTTTTATCCACAATGCATAACACTCTCATAGTTAAATCACAATTGTCTGATACCGCAAAATGAGAGCAGGATCAAAAGGAAGACAAACAGGCAGAATTGGGTAATACAGTACAAAGTGAGAAAAAAAAGTGCAAATTAAAAAGCAAATACAATGAGACTGAACATTAGAATGATTAAAATGGAGAATACATGTTTAACATGGACAAACCGCTTTCACACCTGGTGATGTAGGTTGAGGATGGGTGAAAAAGGTCGGGGTTGGAGAAGGGAAGTATGGTGGAGGGTTATTGCTCCTCTTTCCTCTCCCTGTGTGCTAACACAGTGTTGATTCAAACCCAAAGTTTCTTTGTCCCCTGTCTGAAAGAATGCAAACAGGGAAACATTCTCTAGAGGATAAAAATTGGGAAGTCCTTAGCTGCCAAATAAACTTGAATATTATGAATAATGTTCTCATGTGGTAATTCGTATTTATTTATCTTATTTATATCATTGTCTGTTGCATTTTTGTGGTTTGAATTTAGTGTTTGTTACTATTGGTAGAGGATGTTTTTGAGGTGTTCAGGCAATTAATTGGGATATATCTGTTAATTGATTGTAAGCTGGATTATCACAGTCAGCGAATGAGAGAGATTTTATGAGGATTCACATTTCAGAATGCCAAGACTAATATCAATACTAAAGGCCCAAACAATATGGTACTTGCAGCAGACAACCATGTCTGAAAACACAAAATCAACATAATCCACATAGTCTACTTTCTCGAAGGAAGTAGATTTACCGGTAAAAACTCGCAAGCCCCTCAAAAAATATCCAGAGTATATGAAATGTCTACTTCCTTGCTTCAGGTAGATTTATGATCACATTTACCACTGTTTGGGTCTATAATATGAGGGGCATTCAAAAAGTTTCACAAGAAAGATACTCAAAATAGTCCAAGATGCGTCAATAAAAGTATAACGAGGTGTGTGTGTGTGTTTTGATATATGCATATAATAAGAGATAATTATATAATAAATAATTGTGAGCATCTACGACACTTGCGGTATCTCATTTGTAGAGCTTTTTGAACATTCCATTTACTCCGACAATGCAATTTGAGTGGTGCAACAGACTAATTATTGTCTCGAGACATCTGGATGAAGGTTGAATAATGGGAAGAAAGAGTGGGAAATATAGAGAGAAAGGGGTTTGTCTTGGTACATGTAAACTCTGCCACAAAAAAAATGAACGTCTTGAGGAAGAATTTTTGTTTTCGCTTGTAAGAAATCTGGAAATGCAGATAAATGAACATTTGCATCATATTTACAGAATAAATATATAATCAGACTGTTATAACTTCTGCTTGACACCACAAATTGAAATGGTTGCTTGTACGAGACTCTCCGACGATCAACAAGGCACTAGGCCAGAGGGCGTTCCACAGACATTGTACAGTCTATGACCGGCAGACTGTGGGTGAAGTGCAGACTTGTCCACCAGGTAGTAGACCTTGAAGTAGATGGCGATACGTGGCCATTGCCAGAAACGATTGAAGACTCATCAATTTATAGTTTCACCAGAAATGTGACTTTGTCAAGATTCTTGCTGTGAACGATTGCAGATACTTAGGAATTGCAGAAAACTTGGTTTGCCTGCATTATGCTTCTTCGCTTCACTTCCGATTAAGTATCAACATTGTCAGACTCAACTCCAACGGCGTCATGACCACCAAAAAGTTAATCGTTTTGGCAAAATAAAAAGATCCCTCACCCATACTTATCCTAATATCTCAGACTGAGAAATCAAAATCATTGGTTTGGCGTTAAATCATTATTGTTGGTGAATATGTCCGAATTGTCGATACCACACAGTTTACATGTTATACAAGGTGAATTACACTCTTTCATTTAGTGAGGTACTAGCATCAGCATATAAGACCCGTTGATTCGCTCACAGGAATACCAATCTTCTCGTAAGTGCGAAAAAAACCGGATGTTGTTTGTGTGCTCCTTCCATGTACTTTTATACATTTTACTTTTGCTTCGAGAAGTATTACAGTGCATAATTGTGTGTGTACCTTCCATGTGTGCCATGCGTTATTCTAAAGGGTCCATGCTGTCGTAGGATAACAGTAATAACTCATCTGAACAATTTTTGTTCCAGGTGAGATAAAAATGGTACAGTTGGAACTCCAAAACATTAAGCTCCAAATCCTGCTAAAAGGAATTTCTTTATGATTACGCAAACACACACATCAACAAAGACATTATAACCCAAGGACGAAAGTAATTGCATGCCAAACTATTATTTTAAATTTGTGCTTTTTTGTATACTATATGTCGAGACTTGTGGAGGAGCGAGCGCATAGAATGGATCAGGATGTAACAGAACAAAAGGACCAGTAGAAAGAAAAGGGGGGGGGGGGGGGGACACCAACAGCAGGGTTGAGGAACAAAATTTATGGAAAATTGGACAAATAAGGGATGTGGGGAGGAAAGAGGAGTCGGGAAGGATCCAAGGGGTGGACACGATGGATGTAGAGGCAAACTCTTAGGAAGAAAGAACTCGAAATGTGGAAAGAGGTGGGCTTGGGGTGGTTAATAAAGGTGGAAAAGATCATGGTTTTGGATAGGGGATGATCTGAGATGGTGGTGAACAGCTGTCTTGAAAATCTGCAGGGAAGAATGACATTGAAGAGAATGTGGAAATTGGTTCCATATGTAAAGAAAAAGAGGAACGAATGAGTGGAGGTGGGCAGTGATCCTGAATTTTGGGAGCTCCCAAAAAAGGGGGTTATTGGTGGACCATGTGCGGCCTGCAAAGACCTGGGAGGGGTGGAGGACAAAGCATGCTTTGTTATTTATGCAAAATGAAGAGAACAGAATAACTGGTATAAAAGGTACATATAAGAGAAGAAAGAAAGGGTGGAGGGGTGGGGCTACATAAAATGCTGAGGACAAACATGAGAAAAATACAAACACGCAACCAGGTGCTACAGGTTGACCACCTGTGTTCGTTGATTCTTGCTACCTTGAGGAATTTATCAAACTCCTTTTTAACACTAAAAACTGTGCTGACTTCCATGACTCTTCATGCAAACTATTATAAATACCAACTACTCTGAATTTTTAATACATAGTCAAGGCTCGTCCATTACTTTATTTGATGCCACGACCTCAAAAACAAGAAGAAATAAACAAGAAGACGTCATGCGAAGCACGAAACGTGCAAAATCCGCCCCCCCCCCCCCCAAGAAAAAAATTCCATTGATACAGCAAATTGTTCATTTCATCAAGATTATAATTGACAGTCTTGATCAAAGCTCGGGTCAATAGGAAGAAAATTGACGATTTTTCAGATGAAAAATGATGATTTTGGAAGGTTGACCTTGAGTTGACCTTTGACATTTTGACCTCAAAAATAGTTGGTTTCCCTATTTAGTGACTCAATGTGCAAATGCTGTTCAATTTTCAAGTCAATCGGATGAAAATTGAGGACTTAAAAAATTTGGCCTATGTTGACCTCAAAAATAGATGGTGGTTGAATTCAGTGACCATATATGTAAATCCTCTTAAAAGGTAAAGTCAATCAAATGAAAATTGGTGATTTGCGAAATTCAGCCTATGTTGACCTTTTGGTCTATGTTTACCTAAAATATAATATGTGGTTGAATTCAGTGACCAGATATGCAAGTCCTCTTCAAATTTCAAGTCAATCGGATGAAAATTGAGGATTTTAGAAATTTGGCCTTTGTTGACCTTTTGGCCTATGTTGACCTCAAAAATACTTGGTGGTTGAATTCAGTGACCAGATATGCAAGTCCTCTTCAAATTTCAAGTCAATCGGATGAAAATTGAGGATTTTAGAAATTTAGCAAAGTTGGTGACCTTTGGCCTATGCTGACCTTTTGACCTATTGACCCCAAAACAATAGGCTTCTTGCTTTTGACCAACCCTACCATTTGGTGAAGTTTCGTGAAGATCGGTTGGAAATTGTGACCTGTAGGCCGGTGACAAACAAACAAACAGACAGAACCACAAACAGAACCGACCAATATACATGAAAAATCTTCGATTTTGCAAGTAATAAAATAATATCTGCTCGCATCAACTCTAGCAATTCCATTTCATGTCTTAAATGAGAGGATGGTTGTCATGGACCTTTCGTTGTAGAACCAGAAAGGATTATAGTTCAACCCTGAAATTTTGTGTAATTATATTGGTTATCCTGAGCAGGTTACACAGAAATGAACAACCCATCTGGTCAAGCATTCTGGGGAAAACGAAGATGACAGCCAGCACAGTCACTACAGTTGTTGAGACATTGTGAAGAACAACCCCAAACCAGCTGAAATTCACAGAAGATAATTATCCGCACAATAATTGGTGATGTATGTATGTTTTTCATGTACGTAGTAGTTTCGATGCTGCAGTGAGTTCAAGAATGACTGCGAATTGGTGAGCGATCTTGAGCATCGTCCCAGTACACAACCTATTGCTGTCACTTAGGCAAACAGGTAAACGTGCTGAACAGCTCATAAGAAAGAATCACTGGATTACTATACATTAAATTGCAGAAGAATTTGTTATTCAGTGTTGGAAGTGTGTAAGCAATCATTCATTCTCTCTTGAAATTCAAAAAGGTTAGTGCAAGTTGAGTCACAAAGGACCTTCCGATTGTTCAAAAGATAACTCATGTGGCCAATGCAAAAGAGCTCATGTAACACTAACAAAGAGAAGCCCCTTGAACTCTTTTTTTTAGATAGTTGCTGCCCTAATGCTGATGATTGAGAATGAGGGTTGCAGAGGAGGGTAGTGTATTGTAACAAGAACGTGATCTGCAGACAGCATGATCACATGCAGTGTAACGCAGTGCAATGCTGGTACAATGCCTTCAGAAAGTATTCACACCCTTTAACTTTTTACACATTTTGCTGTGTTACAACCTGAATTTAAAATGGAATAAATTGAGATTTTTAGTCACTGATCTATGCATAATACCCCATAATGTCAAAGTGGAATGTTTATTTCAGAAGTTTTTACAAATTAATTAAATATGAAAAGCCGAAATGTCTTGAGAGTCAATAATTATTCAACCTCTTTGCTATGACACACCAAATTGAGCTCAGGTGCATCCAATTTCCTTTGATCATCCTTGAGACATCTCTACAACTTGATTGGAGTCCACCTGTGGCTAATTCAATTGAATGGACATGATATAGAAAGAAACACACCTTTCTATATACGGTCGCACAGTTGACAATGCAGGTCAGAGAAGAAACTCTACGATGAAGTCCAAAGTACTGTCCGTATAACTCCGAGATAGCATTGTGGTCAGGCAGATCTGGAGAAGGGTATAAAACAATTTCTAGAGTGTTGAAACTTCCCAAAAGCACAGTGAATTCCATCATAAGGAAATGGAAAACATATGGAACGACCCAGACTCTTCCTAGAGCTTATCGTCCAACCAAACTGAGCAACCGGGCAAGAGGGACCTTGGTCAGGGAAGTGACCAAGACCACAACAACCACTCTGACACAACAGTCATTTTTAGGCCATTTTCCCTGCTAGAGCGGGGGTTAGCCAACGACCACTCTGACAGAACTACAGAATTCCTTGGCTGAGATGGGAGAACCTGCCGGAAGGAAAACAGTCCCTGCAGCACTTCACAAATCTAGGCTTTATGGGAGAGTGGCCAGACGGAAGCCACTCGTGAGAAAAAGGCACATGACAGCATATCTGGAGTTTGCAAAAAGGCATGTGAAAGACTCTGAGAGCATGAGGCAAAATATTCTGTGGTCTGATGAGATGAAAATTGAATTATTTGGCCTGAATGCAAAGCGCTACTTCTGAGGGAACCTCAGCACAACTCTTCACCCATTTAACACCATCTATACTGTAAAATATGGTGGTGGCAGCATCATGCTATGAATATGCTTTTCAGCGGCAGGGACTGGAAGACTTGTAAGGATAGAGGAACAATGAAAGGAGCCAAATACAGGAATATAATTGAGGAGAACCTGCTTCAGAGTGCAAAAGACCTTAGACTGCAGCAAAGATTTACGTTCCAACAGAAAAATGACCCCAAGCATACAGCCAAAGCAACACTGCAATGATTTCAGAACAATAATGTGAAAGTCCTTGAGTGGCCCAGCCAAAGCCCAGACTTGAATCCCATTGGGAATCTGTGGAAAGACTTGAAGATTTCTGTTCACTGACACTCCCTATCCAACTTGACAGAGCTTGAGCAAATCTGCAAGGAAGAATGGGAGAAACTCTGCAAATCCAGATGTGCAAAGCTGATAGACATACCCAGAAGTCTCAAAGCTGTATTCGCTGCCAAAGGCGCTTCTACGAAGTATTGACTCGGAGTTGAATACTAATGTAAATTAGATCTTTTTGTATTCATTTTTAATCACATATTGTCCGATTGAGATCGACTCGATGATGATGATGATTATTTTTAATTATTTTGTAAAAATTTCTAAAAAAAAGAATTCCACTTTGACATTATGGGGTGTCATGTGTTGATCAGTGATAAAAAAAAATCTAAATTTAATCCATTTTAAATTCAGGCTCTAACACAAGAAAATGTGGAAAAAAGTCAAGGGGTGTGAATACTTTCTGAAGGCATTGTATATTAAAATATTCATTGCAAGTGCAACGCACATTACTTTACACATACTTGTGCTACTTCTGAGCCTGAAGTAGGCATTTCAGCAGTGTGTGACAAAATATTATATATATATATATATATACATATATATATATATATATATACACACACACATATATAATAAATATAATAGGATACCCTCCGGTACCATCATTATAAAGTGATTGGGGTTAGCTAATGAAAAGTAAAATAGTGAAATAAACTCAGACTTTATCAAAATATTTTTGTCTCGCATATGGAGGGAGAAAGCGAAAGCTAAAGAGTAAACAGCACAAAACTCCGCAATGAGGAACATTGCATGCTTTTTACTCTCCATCTGGTTGTCTTCCCTGCAGGCTTGGCTTCTCCAGCCTTCAAGACTGATTTCCTGTAGCCCTGCACTAATGCTCTCACGTGTGCCAAGCTATGCTGTGCTCACTTATAATGCACGATACTCAGCTTTGACCTTCATGTTGCCCTAAAATTTGGGTGACATAAATCACAAAATGACAGCACAATTTAATAAAACCAAATGACGCATCTCAATGAATTTTTTTTTCAACTGTCTGAAGGTTTTCTTTTGAAACAATGTAATTGAGGACCATTGAAAGTGTTCTAATTTTTCAATACTCCACCAAACATTCAAAGTGCATCTTTTTACAGTGCGGCAATTTTGGACATTTTGGACGAGACAGTACAAATGACAAATATTTTACTTAGGCAAATTCTGTCAGCATTTGAATCATGAAGCACCGGAGACAGCCTCGCTTATTCTGGTTCGGTGTTTTTTTTACTTTTATAGATTTACATCATATTTGATGTATTCCTATCAACTGAGTTTTTAAAGTGGAAAGTACAGGAGAAGTGGATGGTCCATAGCCACAAATAATGACCTATAAACAAGGGAAGGGAATAAGAGTAACCCTTACACCTCTCTGTTCAGCTGGATTTGAACTACAAAATATAGTATGCCAGTCTAGTGTCTTCACCAACAAGTTACCACTGTACTCAGTGCAGCGTTTTTACCCTGTATATTACCATTTCTACATTGGCTGAAACATACAAGTCTTTTACTTGTACTGCAGATCTATGAACACGAGGAGAGGAATTTTAAAAACAATAACAATGATTAAACTTGCATTGATGCAGATGAAAACAATATGAGGAACAATCGACTCATTTCACGTCCTCTGTTATGCATTCGGGCCCCACGGCTCCATCCCCAAGTGATGTTCTTCTCAAGATACAGCCGCACGATTTCTGCAATCCCTGCAATCAATCAGCCTGCATTAGCCTGAGCTCGGCTGCGCTGGGTGAGCAGGCTGACCGAGTCTCGGGTGCAACTCTGCACAAATCTTCCAGCATCGATGCTGCTCCGAAGTGCAGTCTTTGCACTGAGTTTCACTACCAGATGTGCAAAGGGCAATGCAATCAATATCAAAACATCTCATTTGATAAGCATGATGGAAATTAACATTGGGATCCATGTGCAAAGAAAATCATGTCATTTTTTGTTGCGTGATCGAAAGTCTTGGTACTTAGGGGTTTGAGTATATTTGTATAAGGAAATGGGGGACCAGAGGGGTTCGTGGTTTTCCAAACTCCAAGCAACTTCTCATCTTAAACTAAAACACCCCTTCCTCTCCATTTCTGTACTCTTTATTGCAAATGCATTTTTTTTATTGTTTTCAGAAACAGAACGCTAAGTACTAAACTAATATTGATTGTTTTTAAAAGCTTTTGTCCCAAATGACATTTCCACGTCAACCGGTATTTGCATTTAAGTAGTTATGGTCTTTGTTGCTAGGCGATGTTTCTTAAGGCTGCCATGTCACTGGAACTACTTCAGGGTAAGGTTTAAGCAAAGAAAACGTTTTCTTTACTTCTGTTAGTTTTGCCCTTTGTGCAAGTGTGAATAAGAATTATGATTGGCATACAAGTGCTGTCTAGAAAACATGAAACATGTTTTGAGAAAAAGCACGTTGTAACATCATTTAAACATAAAAAAATAATAAATAAAGCTACGATGATAAATTGCTCAAATAAAACAATGGGACTCTTCTTGCCAAGCACAGTATATCTGTTGGCAAGTAAACTTATCAGTGTTACAATATCATTAGATTTTGCTGAAGAATGTAAATAAAATCTCAGTGTGCCTTTTAAGCTTCATATTACATTGTCTAACTTAATTTCTAACATTACTGTACAAATATATGTGCTAGCTATAATTGAAATACTGTTCCTCTCTTCATCAATAATTAATATGTGTACCATTCAAAAGGTTCTTGGAAAAAATACTCACATTTTTTTATTTTTCAAATTGTAAGATCTATTGCATAATAATAATAAGAGCTGGAATTGCTTTGCAATATGTGTCCCCTACCAATGTGATATTTTCTTAGTCCAAAAATGGCATAACTCTGTGAAAACTGACGAAACACCCTGAAATTCGAACTTATTCTGTAACTTATCATAATAAAGAATGTATAAAGTTTCTGTTGAATATGTTAAAGGAGATGGGGAAACAGTTTGAAAAACCACAGGTGTGATGGACAGACAGAGAGCAAACCTATAGTTCCCTCCGGTGAAACTAGTAGGGGACTAATAATAATAATAATAATAATTATTATTATTATTATTATATACTAGGGCATGCCCGTACTATATCTATATCTAAAATTATATCCCCCCCTCTATTTACATGAAATGGTTTGGTTCATGAAATGTTTTGGTTCATTCGCAACGCCAAAGCGAACGGCGAACGCTTTACATGAAATGGTTTGGTGCATGAAATGTTTTGGTCCATTCGCAACGCCAAAGCGAACGGCGAACGGCTTGCGAGTACAGTGACAATCCCCCCGGGGTTTTTATTAGTTTTAAAACATAGTTTAACGCCAACATAGCGGCAACATAGTTTGCAAACGTGAAATAAATGAATACGCTCTCAAATGTGCCATCCGAGGCAGAGTGTGTCCGCCACGTTCGGCACACGCGATAGCTCGCTGCTCTCTGATTGGTTGAATCGTTTTTTGGACATAGCTCGGTAAGTAATTGTCCGATTAATATGAAACCTTGAAAAGGCACATCCTCGGGTCCCCAGCAATATACCTGGCAAGTTTAAAGTATATCGGACCCGTGGTTGTCGAGAAACAGCGGTCACAGACAAACAAACGTACAAACGTACAAACGTACAAACGTACAAACAAACACACAGAGATTACTGGAATTATAGATAGATATATTTCCCCATAATTGGAGGGAACAACCAATCAGCTCTCATCTAATCAATTATCCCCAGCTGGCTGGTGTTACGTGCTCCTCCCTGACCCCCTGGTCACAGTGTCCCTCCGAGCCCCAAGAGGAGCCACGGCAGAAAAATATGTTATTGTGTCAAAAATCAATAGGGAAACCACACCAATGGTTATCAACAAACAAATATTGTATTAAAAATCACACAAGCATAACGATACAATAATAATAGCAATCAAAAGTACACTCAACACATCTTATGATGGTACCATCAGCTAGTATAGGATAACGCACTGTGCTCCAAGTGAGTGAAAAAGGAACATTCCCCAATGTCTCTATAGCTCAAAGCTGATCCCCTCCAGTGATCATTAGAGCGATGTCGAATCGAAACCCGAACCCCGTTCAGATGACGGGCCTGGTCACACCGCCAAAACAGCAGAAAGGCGTATGCGGCCGAAGCGGCGCAAAGAGTCACGTGGTCCAAAACTGCGTAAAGCAAACTCAAGGCGAATGGGAAATCCAAAGGCGCCACTGCGTAAGGCAAACTCAAGGCGAATGGGAAATCCAAAGGCGCCCTCCAGGTCTGAACTTTCACGGCTCAGTCGGCGAACCGCAAATTAATCTTCCAAAAGCCACGGTGCACACACACACATCAGATACGTCTGAAAGTGGTGGAAATGGCTGACGAAGCAAATACCTTGCTTGACACGCGAAGCGCATGAATCAAAATGGCCGACGGCTCGTTCTCGAGTCGCAACGACCCGGCGATGATTCTTCAGAATCCCAAAGCCAAACTTGACACCCAGGTTGATCAGTCACAGCGATAACCCCTATCGCAGGAATTCCTATCCAGGAAATTCAAAGTTCACTCGTGACTCTTGCTCGACAACGTTCGATCAAGAACGCAAAGGAACCAGCTTCTTGTCCGACTTTTCGTTCCTTTCTTTTCTCTCACCTCCTCTTCTTCTTCGTCTTCCGGTTCCCGATCCGGTTTCCTGTTTCATTTAACATTAACCTTTTAACCTTTTGACAATAATAATGGCTATTTCCCTCAAACAATAATAATAATAATACATAGAATCAGAAATGTTTCAAGTGGATGAAAACCACAACACCGGAAGTGACGAATCCGTAACACTAGGACACAAGAAAACAACAACATGCATTTTAAAGGCCATTTTCCCTACTAGAGCGGGGGTTAACCGAGGATGTTCAGAATTAACCCGCCTGCTCCTTCAGCCAAAGTAGAATACATAAAGCAGACAAGAAAAGCTATACAAGGAAAGCCCTTTACAGTTTGAAACACTATATGAGTTCCTCTGTAGCTGCAGAGTAGCACATACATTAAGAATCCCAACACGATATGTCACCCTCCCCACCCCCTCCAATCAGGCAGTTAGCATATATACAAATATATGCTATGGGGTAAGGGTAAGTAAGTAAGTGTTGAGGGGGAAAATATGGGGTAAGTGTTACATATGGGGTAAGTGTTGAGGGGGAAAGTAAGGGGAAATGGGTGGGGGGGGGGGGGGAGGGGGTGGTGGGAGTAAGTTTGCAACTGCACATGTGTGAGTGTGTATATATAAATATATATATTAAAAAACCACCGTTTAGAGGCCATTTTTCCCCGCAAAGCGGGGGTTGGCCTTTTCGGGGACCGTGGTTGTTGTTGTTTTTTGGTCCCCTTTTTGAAGCAATGTTTTATGGCCGGATGCCCACCTGACGCCAACCCTTTTTGTCGCCTTTTTACGACAAGCAGGGAATTACCAGTGAACTGGTACTCAAATTTGCTGACATCGGAAGGATGACAGGCTGAGTCAACCCCCCTGGCGTTAATTCAGCGATCGACCGGGATTCGAACCGAGGATCCTTGGATCCTAAGCTGGCACCCTAGCCGCTAGCCCAATACCAGGGCTATATACATACTGTATATATATATATATATATACTGTATATATATATATATATATATATATATATATATATATATATATATATATATATATATATATATATATATATATATATATATATATATATCAAATGAATCCATTTTGAGTTCTCCAACCTTTAATGAGCAAATAAACAACTGCTCGACGTTTCGATCAGCAACACGGATAAACGTGCATCCACTGACCTTTCTCAAGAGTAAAGCAAAACTACTCTATACCTTCCCTTATATAAGGGGAAAAGGGGTGGGGACACCGAAATCACCAATCAATGCCATTCTGGAACACCTCGTGCCATTCAAATGTTAAATCACACAGATGTGGGTCGTCTTCTCAATGCTTGCCTGTCCTCCACGTATTTCGTTTTTAACAGGATATATTATAAACAGGTGTTTGGTACCGCCATGGGCTCTCCTGTATCTGCTGTGGTGGCAAACATGGTGATGGAGGATTTGGAGGAACGTACCTAACCATCCCTCATAACACAGCCAAGTATATGGTATCGTTACGTGGACAACACGTTTGTCATCTGTCCCAGCGAGTCAGTTAGTTACATACATGAGGCTATTGGGAAGATGTTTCCTTCCATCAGTTTCACCCTTGAAAAGGAACGGAATGGATCAATCACTTTCCTGGACACCATGGTGACAAGGGGTCCAAGAGGAAATTTGAACATCACGGTTTACAGGAAACTCACTCACACTGACCGGTACTTGGATTTTGACTCTTGCCATCCCATGGACCATAAACGAGCTGTTGTACACACCCTCCTTAAAAGGGCACGTGATTTACCGTCGACAATCAAAGATAAAAGGAGAGAGGTAAAACATCGACAAGATGTGCTGAAGACCAATGGCTACCCGGACAGATTGTTACCAAAAAGCGATGCGATCTTGGCGAAGCCTCGCACCAGGTCTTTCCCACAGGAACAACCAAAAGGTTATTGTGTTTTGCCTTTTGTGCCAAGGGTGTCCCAAAGGATTGGCAGAGTGTTAAAATTGGCAGGTGTGAGGGTAAGTTACAAAACTATGTTCACCATGAAACAGGCACTTATGCATGTCAAGGATAAGCTTCCCAGGAGTGACCGGGCAGGGGTGGTATACAGGGTTCCCTGTGTTTGTGGGGCTGAATATATTGGAGAGACAGGGAGAACATTAAGCCAACGGGTCAATGAACACCGCACGGCCTTTGAGTGCAACTATCCAAAGAGATCTGCCATTGCCAAACATGGTCTGAAGGCTGGCCATGTTCCCCTATAGGATAATGCCAGCATTTTGGGTGCAACCCCCAGTAAACGAAGAAGGAGGATTTTGGAGGCATGGCATGTGGAGGAGTCTGTTGTGTCTCTCACAGAGGAAGTGTTGGACTTACCACTAGCGTTTGGCCCTCTCATGCAGAAACGTACCAGAGAAACTGCATCACCAAGCATATATAAATTATTACCTCGGTTGCTGTCACTTGGGTATACATTCTAGGTTTGCGATGTATCCGTTTAGCTTAATTCGTTGAAGTTACCACAGTCACTTGAAGCAATTAATCATGTTGTTTATTTTTCATCGGTTTATTTGAATTATGCTACGTTTTGTTTGATTGTTGTGTGATTTAACGGTTGTTTTGATGTAACATCCCAATGTGTGGTTTTAGTTGGTTCAACAGTTTTGGTTTTTGATTTACGGTTTAAATTTGAATGGCATGAGGTGTTCCAGAATGGCATTGATTGGTGGTTTCGGTGTCCCCACCCCTTTTCCCCTTATATAAGGGAGGGTATAGAGTAGTTTTGCTATACTCTTGAGAAAGGTCAGTGGATGCACGTTTATCTGTGTTGCTGATCGAAACGTCGAGCAGTTCTTTATTTGCTCATTAAAGGTTGGAGAACTCAAAATGGATTCATTTGATTTCAATCCCAACCGCAAGTCATTACTTTATATACAGACTTGGCATTTAATATGGAAAATATTTTTGTGGGGGTGAACTTACTTTTCAAGATGACTTGGAACCAAAAGTTCATTGGAATTATGTTGAAATTATTCTAGATTTTGTTAATGTGACCTTTAAAAGAAACAAAAACCACATTTGACATTTCGAAGCAAATAAATTGATCCTTGAAAGTGATGTAAACTGATATCGAACTCAATTCACGGACAGTACTGTGTTAAACTTCTGTACATTTTCCAGAAGTATCTCTTTATTTTGCACATTAGCCAAAATTTTTTTTAACAAAAACAAAAGCTAAATTATGATTGGGATTATGGACAGTAAAATTACAGTTCAGTACTTCGTGTAACCCCCACGAGCATTCAGGAGAGCATGTACACGTCGAGGCAGGCTGTTCACGAGATTTGCCAAGGTTTGGACAGGAATCGCTTGCCATGCAGTGACAATAGTCTGCTGCAATTCATGCACAGAGGTGGGCTGCTGGTCCAAGTTGTCGATTTGACACGTTAATTCTGCCCACAGGTTCTCTATCAGATTCATATCCAGGGACATGGCAGGCCACTCCATATGCTCTACACCACGGTCAGCAAGAAAGTGTTGGATCAGGCGAGCATGATGAGGCCGTGCATTGTCATCTTGGAAGACAAAGTTTCCTCGAAAGGCTGCACGAGCAAATGGAAGCAATGTTTCTTCCAGAATGACCCTGTACTTGAACTGGTTCAGGTTTCTATTCAGAACAACCAGGTCAGTTTTGCCCCCTCCATGAAAAGCAGCCCAAACGGTCACCCCACCACCTCCAGCTTGGACTCTTCGCACTATACAATCTTCGTTGTGGGCTTCATGCGCTTGTCTGCGCACTCGGACGCGGCCATCTTGACAATAGACCAGAAATCTAGACTCGTCACTGAAGGTCACGTGATTCCAGTGTCCTGGCTGCCATTGATGGTGTTCTCTGGCCCACTGCAATCGGCGCTCGCTGTGTTGTCTGGTCAGGCGTGGCTTTCTCAGGGGACGCCTGGCACGATAGCCTGCTTGAACCAGTCATTGGTTGACTAGCCTTCTGGATACAGGCACATTTGTCAGTTGCTGCCACTCAGCCCTAAGCCGATTAGCTGACTTGGTACGGCCATTGCAGACTAACCGGTGCAGCTGGCGATCATCTCTCCTTGTGGTTCTGTGTGGATGTCCTGGCCTCGGTATTGGAGTAGGGACACCCCTCTGAGCATTTCGTTTCAGGATCTTTGACACCTGACCTTGAGTGATGCCATACTGCCGAGCAATAGCAGGCTGTTTCATGCCAGAATTTCGTAAAGCCACCACTCCATGACAAACAGCATTGTCAAGTTGACGGACCATCTGCAGAGGAAGCGGCAATAACTTTTGTAGATGTGCAGCAGTTGTTTTCCACTAATACAGAACGCAACAACCCTTATATACCCGATTGTGAAGCCAATCGTCAAATGTACCTGTCCTTACATTTTGTCACGCCACCTTTGATATAATCCTGTTATTGACTTCTTGCTGCGAAAGACAATCAGTGACATGGTTCTTTCAACAAAGACATCACCGAAGGGTAAAAGAAACTCACCAGATTGATATACTGAGTTCAGAAAGTAAACCCAAGTCAAGAAAAAAAAAATATTCCATATTAAATGCCAAGTCTGTATATATATATATATATATATATATATATATATATATATATATATATATATATACAGTCATCCCTCGTTTATCGCGGGGGTTACATTCCAGAACCCCCCGTGATAGGTGAAAATCCGCGAAGTAGAAACCATATATTAATTTTATTATTTTTATATATTTTAAGCCTTTAAAAACCCTCCCCATACTCTTATAAACCTTTCCCACGCTCTTATAAACCCTTTCTACACTCTTAAACACACTTTTGAGACCCATCCTTACGTATGAGAAAAATATTTGTACGTGTATATATAGCTGTGCAGTATATTTGAAAATACTGTAATAGATACTGGGTAAGTATATCAATAATAGTTTTTACTGTACTGCACAGCAAAGAAGAGCATTACAGCTCTTCTGAAGGCGCCACTTCAGCAGGCGCCTCGTCAGGTGGTGCAGTATCTTCGTCGTCGTCCGGAACTTCTTTTCATGCTGAAGACGTAGGCGTGTCTTCTTTCTTTTTTCGGGTGAGGAACATAGTGATGGGCAGTTGCTGGCGCTGCCTTTTCTTCTGGGCGAGGAGGTTGTTATAGACTTCAATGCCTCCGTCGATTACATTTCTGAACTTCAACGAACGAATCATCTGGGGGTCCCATTCTTCAGCCCTTTCCTTAAGTTCTTTTGCCATTCTCACTAGGGTTGCGAGGCGTTCCAGTGATAGGCCTTCTTCTTCTTCATCCCCTGGACCCTCTTCTTCCTCTTCTTCTTCCTCACTTGCTGACTTCGTCATCTCCGCCAGGTCTTCGTCCGTTAACGGATCTGAGTGGGTCTCGAGCAGCTCCTCAACGTCATCGGGAGTCATATCGTTGAAGCCATCTCCTCCTAGTAATTTTGCCAGCTTCACTGCCTTATCTACTGCAGAGTGGTGGACTTCGTCAGGAGAGAAACCCTTGTACACGTAATCGTGGACTACTTCTGGCCACAATTTTTTCCAGCAGGCATTCAAAGTTTCTGTCTTCATCTTCTTTATGGCCATCTGAATATTTTGCAGACACGTTGCAATGGTGTACTCACGCCAGTACGCCTTCAGCGAGAAGTTTTCGTCCGAGTCCATAGCCTCGACCAGGTGCTGCAGGGTGTTTCGCGTATAAAGTATAAAGTGCGCTACAAAATGCTTATTTTACCGCAAAAATAATTAAAATCTAAAAAAATAAAAAATACCTATAGGCCGCAGAATCCCGCGATATAATGAAAAATCCGATATATAATTTTACATATACTAGCGAGAAAAACCCGCGAAAAGTGAAGCGCGATATAGCGAGGGATGACAGTATATATATATATATATATATATATATATATATATATATATATATATATATATATATATATATATATATATATATATATATATGTATGTATATGTAATGACAGGGAATTGTGAGAGGCTTTATGAATGAGGTACACGGCATGTCGACTTTTTGCTAGACATTGTAGAATTGGCTGGACATTGCTAATTGGCTGGACATACTGCTAATTATGACGTCATACGTGACATGGTTCGGCCGCCATGTTGTTTTTCGTGAAAAAACACTAAACCCCATTTTATCAGCAACGGCTGAACAATCGAGCCCAAACTTTGCATGCACAATCACATGCCCGTGACAAACAAAAAGTTCCCGCATGACGATGTCGTACGTCGCATCATTTAGGAGTAATGACGTTTTTCAGCTTAAATTTAAAATCCTATCTCCTCCCTCATTTTTGAAGATATCAAGTGGAAACTTTACACAAATGTTCCCCATGTGGGGAAGTTAAAACGTTACTTGGGAAGTTTTGATAAGTCACCTGGTTTGGCCGCAATGAATAATTGAACGAAAATCTTAAAAAGCTTCTGTCTCTTGAACTGCTGCATTGATCAACTTGAAACTTTAATGTAATGTGGCTCTCATCAAGGGGAATAGGTTTTTTAAAATATAAACTTGATTGGTTGTATGGTATGGAAGGTAAAAGTCATTATTGTTGAAAGAATAAACACAACACTTTTTCTTCTCAGGCCATCCAACTGAATGGTTTCCTGCGCCGAAGCTTAACATACCCTTGGAGATTTCAAGAGATAAGAACACGAGGAGAAGAATAAGGGAAGTTGGAAGTTTGAGGGATTTGTAGTTTTTAGGTTATCATCGAATAAAGAAATCGCACCTTTGCTGAGGGCCGTGCCTTAATTTTCACTTTGCGCGAATCGTGCAGGCTGGCCGTATGGGCTTGTTTCAGCTCGGATTTGAATTCGGTTTGCACATGTGGTAGGCACGAGAGTGTGTTAACATCCAGCTACCACAAACCCAGTGCAAATCGGATATAATTTGACCGGGTTGTCAGGTGGCGAGTGTGTAATTATTTAATTTTTCACTTGCCGCGATTCCTGCAGGCTGGCTGTACGGGCTTGTTTCAACTCGGATTTGAATTCGGTTTTCGGATTTGGTAGTGGCTCGGGGGTGTTAACACCTGACCTCCACAAACCTGGTGCAAATCGGATAAATTATGACCGAGTTTGAATTCTATTTTCACTTTTCATGGAATGTTGGGGGTTGTGCAGCCGCTGATATCTTTTAATTGGTCAAAATCTGTCAAACAGCCACTGAAATACCCCGACGGTACTGGAACCATGCATGCTATGTGTTGTGAATAAAAATGTGTGCAGGAAATGTTCACCAATGCTATATATATCGCGACATACCATTGTTGGTTGTTAGAATGTATAATGAGGTTGTGGCAGGCCTGTTGACAGGAGTGTGCTGATTACTACAACAGGTAGTCTAAGGTAAGCTGTGTAGGCTACCAAATGTCCTCACACTCTCATCTCAGCTCCATTCTCATATCCATGGGTATTTTGTGGAGTCGCTTATATAGCTTTAGACTCAACGGTGACAAAATCCGGCAAAATGCGTTAACTTTGAATAACATCGGCTGGTTTTGCGTTTGTAGGGTAGGATAGCGTCTGGGGCCTAGGGTGAAAGCGGGGTTGTATGAAAGCGGGGTTGTATGAAAGCGGGGTTGTATGAAAGCGGGGTTGTATGAAAGAGGGGTTGTATGAAAGCGGAGTTGTATGAAAGCGGGGTTGTATCAAAGTGGGCTTGTATCAAAGCGGGGTTGTATCAAAGCGGGGTTGTATCAAAGCGGGGTTGTATCAAAGTGGGGTTGTATCAAAGCGGGGTTGTATCAAAGTGGGGTTGTATCAAAGCGTGGTTGTATCAAAGCGGGGTTGTATAAAAGCGTGGTTGTATCAAAGCAAGGTTGTTTCAAAGCGGGGTTGTATCAAAGCGGGGTTGTATCAAAGCGGGGTTGTATCAAAGCGGGGTTGTATCAAAGCGGGGTTGTATCAAAGCGGGGTTGTATCAAAGCGGGGTTGTATCAAAGCGGGGTTGTATCAAAGCGGGGTTGTATCAAAGCGGGGTTGTATCAAAGCATGGTTGTATCAAAGCGGTGTTGTATCAAAGCGGGGTTGTATCCAAGCGGGGTTGTATCCAAGCGGGGTTGTATCAAAGCGGGGTTGCATTAAAGCAGGTTTGCATCCAAGCGGGGTTGTATCAAAAGCGGGGTTGCATCAAAGCGGGCTTGTATCAAAAGCGGGGTTGTATGAAAGCAGGGTTGTATCAAAAGTGGGGTTGTATGAAAGCAGGGTTGTATCAAAAGCGGGGTTGTATGAAAGCAGGAAGGCGGAGGAAACCGGTCATCACTGCCAGCATTTATAAAGTGGCAGTTCTTGTTTTTGCTGCTTTTTCATTTGTTATTTTTGAACCCTTCCCTACCAATCCCTCAGTTAGATATCTAAATGTGTCAAACAATTGGCCTTCATCAGATAGTTCTGTGGTCTCTGTGTATTTTAAGGGGAGAGGGTCATTCCAGTCATGCTATGTCATTTAAGCCTGGTGTTGGCTTAGCGGTTAGGGTGCCGGCTTGGGATCCTAGTATCCTGGGGTTGAAATCCCGGTCGATCGCTGAATTAACATCAGGGCGGTTGACTCAGCCCGTCATCCTTCCGAGGTCGGCAAATTGAGTACCAGTTCACTAGTAATTCCCTGTGTGTCATAAGAGGCGACTAACAGGGTTGTTTGGAAGAAAGGACATCCGGCAGTAAAACATTGCTTCACAAAGGGGACCATGGTGCCCCAAAAAGGCGAACCCCTGCTCTGCAGGGAAAATTGCCTCGAAAGATGGTCTCTATGTGTATTTATTTTGCCTATGCTGATTTTGAATGATTATTTCACTAAAACTTGAATAAGGAATCTGATACCATAGTTGATGATCGGAGATCACCATCTCACCAATTATACGTCCGATTTGAAATCCAAAAAATGTGGGCTTTTTATGAAGCATTGTATGTATGGATTTACCCTCAGGATGGTGACAGTTGGTGGCTCGTGTGTTTATAAGTTATGAATTGTGAAGAAATGACTGTTTACAACCACAAGTAAGATGCACCGTGGGAACAAATGTGATCCCATAAAGTTTTGTCATGATTAACCTTGGGAGCTAGGAGGAGTAATCCCAAACCAACAAACAATGTCTCATTCACTTTTATATAGAAGATATAACATCGCTTCAAACTCCTATTGAAATGAAATAACATCTTAAATGAAAGCACATCACACAAAAAGGTGAAACAATGTGATCTCATGTGAATATTTTATTTATTTATTTATTTTTATTTAGCAAATAGGCCTGCACCACCCGGCCAGAAAAAAAGGACTATATTGTGAAAAAAGGACCGCTGTCGACTGCATTGTCACGGCTTGCAAACAAACAAACATCAAAGAATAGCAATCACTGTTGAGCAACAAAGTCATTGCGTGAAAGGTGGTGGATCGTGTGTTTATAAGTTATGAATTATGAGAAAATGACAGTTTAAGTCCCCTAGTGTTAAAATGTGATCCCATAAATGTTCGGCATGATTCATCTTGGGAGCTCAGAGGAGTGGTGCCACAAACAAAGAAACATCTCATTCACTTTTAATATTGAAGATAACATTGCTCCAGGCTCCTAATGAAAAAAAAAAAAATATATATATATATATATATATATAGATACAGTCACGTGAAAAAGTAAGTACACCCCATGTAAAGTTTTGACTTTTTCAACATATTTCAACACAGCTATTTGATCTTCATTTCAACAATATTGATAGATAAAGGTGATATAATATAACAAATATCATGAAACATTTATATTTTGTAGTCCATTGTATAATTTAAATAAACATAAATGCAAATTTCGCATGTGGAAAAAGTAAGTACACCCTTGGCTCTAATAGGTGGTATTGCCCCCTATAGCAGCAACAACCTCAAGTAGGCTTTTCTTATAACTGTCTAGACCAGTCTCTGACATCGACTGGGAGAAATTTTTGCCCACTCCTCCATGCAGAATTCTTTCAGCTGTGCGATGTTTGAGGGGTTTCTTGCATGCACAGCTCGTTTCAAATCCCCCCACAACATCTCGATGGGATTTAGATCCGGGCTTTGACTTGGCCATTCCAGAACCCTCCATTTCTTTCTTTTCAGCCATTCCTTGGTGGATTTACTGGTATGTTTAGGGTCATTGTCATGTTGCAAGGTCCACCTTCGGTTGGGCTTCAACTTTCCGACAGATGGCCTCACATTATCTTCAAACACCCTCTGGTACAATGAAGAATTCATAGTGGATTCTATGATGGTGAGCTGCCCAGGCCCTGATGCAGCAAAGCTGCCCCAAACCATAATATTTCCACCACCATGCTTTACAGTTGGTATCAGGTTCTTGTGGTCAAATGCTGTCTTTGGTTTTCGCCAAACATGTCTTCTGGTACTGTGGCCAAATAGCTCTACCTTTGACTCATCTGTCCAGAGCACATTGTTCCAGAAGTGCTGGTCTTTGCCGAGGTGTTCATTGGCAAACTTTAGTCTTGCCCTGATGTTCTTTCTGGACAGCAAAGGTTTCCTCCTGGCACACCTCCCATGTAGATCAAATTTGTGCAGCCTCTTTCTAATGGTAGACTCGTGCACTTTGACATCACCAGTGGCAAGAGCTACCTGTAGGTCCCGTGATGACATTCTGGGGTTCTTAGAGACTTCTTTTAGCATCTTGTGGTCTGCTCTCGGGCTGAACTTGCTGGGGCGGCCTGGCCTGAACAAGTTGGCAGTTGTTTGTAATCTTCTCTACTTGTCGATGATCTTCTGGACAGTTGAATGATTGATTTCAAATTGTTTGGAGATCTTTTAAAATCCCTTCCCAGACTCGTAGGCATCTATAACCTTCTTTCTGAGGGCCCCAGAGAGATCTTTTGATCTGGGCATGGTGAGGCCGCACACTTCAACAACAAAGAGCAAACCAAACTAAATGTCTGAGGTTTATATAAGACAGGTTCCTCCAAGATCCTCTCTAACGATGTTCTAATCATTTGCACCTGAGCTGGTGCACCTGATTCTAATTTTAGGTATTTGAAGTAGTGATAAATGTAGGGACTTTTTCTTTTTTTTATTAAATGTAGGGACTTTATTAAATGTAGGGACTTTATTTACTTTTTCCACATGCGAAATTTGCATTTATGTTTATTTAAATTACACAATGGACGACAAAATGTAAATGTTTCATGATATTTGTTATATTATATCACCTTTATCTATCAATATTGTTGAAATGAAGATCAAATAGCTGTATGTTGAAATATGTTGAAAAAGTCAAAACTTTACATGGGGTGTACTTACTTTTTCACGTGACTGTGTGTGTGTGTGTGTATATATATATATATATATATATATATATATATATATATATATATATATATATATATTGTTGCGGATATGAGGATTGTATTTTTTTTATTGTATTGTATTGTATTGTAAATTGTTATGAATTATTGCTTTATTCTGAGCCCTCCTTGCTCCAGTCTGTTGTATAAAGGTCAAAGGGCGTTCCGGTAGTTAATTCCATAAAGCATACATTGAAGGACACTATAATACCCTTGTTCAGTAGTTTATTTCCTTATTCTGTGTATGAGGTTAAGGCTTTGTCTTCCATTAAAATGACACTCCATTGCACCAAGTGAAATAGATAGATCCTCTTTCATTCCCATTCCCAAAAACCGCAATTGCCAACTGTTCCCTCCGCGACTCCATTCGCCACGAGGTAGGCTCGGAGAAGAAGGGCGTGTCTCCACCTCGTCATAGAGGGGAGGGAGTGAGCCAGCCCCGAACAACCAACCAAGCACGAGGGGTTTGGTTTGAGAGGGCGGAGGAAGAGCGATCGAGGAGGTTCGCGAAGGTTGAGGGGCGGGGCCTATATAACCCGCCGTGGGACGCTCCCCAAAGAGATGAGTCCAGAGAGAAGAGTCCAGGAGATGAGCTTTTACTGAGATGAAGAGATGAGTTCTGAGTTCTGAAAAGAGACGAGCTTCAGAGAGAAGTGCGCAAGGAGTAAAGAGAAGCGCGGGGAAGCCTTGAGAGAAGTGCACGACGTCACCCTGCTCGCTCCCAGCCTGACGAGGCCCGGTTTGCTGTGCGCCCTGCAAAGCCTTCCAGCTTGTGGTCCGAGCTGAACCTTCCTCCCGGTCCAGCCAATCGTTCCTGCCTCCATTCCCCATTCGCGTGAGTTTGTTCTGTTTGTTCTGTCCTGGGTATTTAATTAAGTTTGTATAAGCTAGTAATTTTCACTGTGTCACCTGCTTTTTCCATGTTCCCTGTAAATAATTTTGACTGCTCCTTTTGCTTGTGTGTGTAAATAATAAATCCCGTTACTCTTCTGTACGTCTTCTTCTTCCTCTTTACATTCGGTCGCTTTGGAGTTTTCCATATTGAATATCTGTGGCGCGATCTGGCCAACGTTCGGGGATCGGGTGAATCGGGGAAACTGTTCGGCCGCGGTGCCTCCGCTCGGCAAACAACATCCTTAACCGCGGACCGTAACAATATATATATATATATATATATATATATATATATATATATATATATATATATATATATATATATATATATATATATATATCACAAGACCCAATCACGTCTCACCCATTATTGGAGGGAATAGCCAATCAGCTTTCACCTAATCAATTACCCAAAGTGGCTGGGTTTATCAAATAAATTAACCCCATGCTCTTCTGGCCAAGTGAAGCTGCATAACGCAAGCAGGAAAAGCTACACAAGGCAAGGCCTTTGCTCGACCAGGGTGAGGTTTGAAGCAGCAAAAGGTTGAGGAAGTGACATGCCACCAGCACAGTCCAAGCTCCACCCTTCCTGGCTCAGTGATGCAAAATGTCATATACATTGTGATGTCATAGACATAGTGGCCGCCATTTCATATTATTGCCCACTTTCAGCTTTTATATAAGTTCCAGTACACGAGAGCACTAGGTTATGTTCCTGGCACACCAGTAAACTTGTGATTCTCGAACTTCATTTAATTAAGTGTTCATTTATTGTAAAGAGCTTTATATAACTGATGACGAAGATTTACTTGCATTCTGCAAACAGACAAATAGACAAGAAAAATGGCAAGCTTAGCATATGGTACTTGCGAAGTGCAAATGAAGAATACTTGCCATGGCAACAGCAACTTGGCTATTTTGAAAATGTCACCAATCAAGGGTTTTATATGATTGAATATTATGCGTAACAAATTTGGCTGGTACATTATATAAATGTGGCCTAATAGGTGTTCTACATGTTTCAGATGGCCTTGATCCTGACCTTTGACTAATTTCTGCCAGGTTTTACACATATTCTACACATACGTACAATATGTGTAAGTTTCAATCTGATACTGTATCTTGAGAAATTCCTGATGTTTTTGCAATAATAAAATCCCCCCCAAAAAATCACATTTGAAATTGTTGTCATGGAAACCGTTGACATGCCAATATGGCTAATTTGATCGTTCTGATTTTTGGTTGAACCAATATGCATATTCTGTTCAAATCTCAAGTCAATATGATGGAAATTGACCATTTTATGCGATCTTGACGGTTGACTTTTAAACCTCAAAAATAATACCTTTTTAATTTTAATTGGTGAACCAATTCATTGACCTAACATGCAAATTATGTTCAAACTAGCAGAGCACCTCCAGGTCGGTGAAGTTTGCGCATTAATAGCTGAACAAAAGTTGAGTCTGTATATTGCAAGAAACAAGATAAATGTTTGTGTGGTGTGCATCTAAATTCTAAAGGGTCTATCGGCTCTACGTTGTGTAAAGGTCTTAGGGGTCTAAAGCATCCAAAGGAAGGAGGTGGCTATGTGAGTGCCGAACCATGGCTTATGGAGTGTCTGGAGTGGAGATGGGGGGGGGGGGGGTAGGGGGACCAATTAATTGAGGAATTCGGATTAACAGTGGCAAAACTAGATTGGCACTCAGTAGAGCGCATATCCTCTCCAGGCTAAACAATTTACGTTACGTATCCCAAGGATAGGCCATATATATATATATATATATATTTTTTGTATACAAGATCTAGGCTCGTGAAAGAGCTAACATTAATTACAAAAAACACAAACTGGCACATTAAACATATGATAAAGGGAGCGGGAGACAAGCTGGGGAGAGAGAGGGAAGCACACAAGTACAACAGTAGAGAACAGGGACATCAGGAGTTCTGTGGGAGGGAGAGGGCTTGGGGGGGGGGGGGGGGGTGAAGGGAGCAGGCGAAGGGTGGCGGGGTGGGAGAGGTATAAAACAAATGGACACTGCTGGACTTCCAGGAAAGAAGTTGGTATTTCAAAAAAGTGGAGTGGATCTGGGGTGAATTAACAGGGGTAGAAAAGATCAAGGTTTTGGATGGGGGAAGATAAGAAATGGTGGTCAACAACTGTTTTGAAGACCTGGAGGGAGGAGTGGGATTGAAGAGAGTATGAGATTGAAGAGAGTGTGGGAGTTTTTTCCAGAGGCGGGAGAAGAGAGGAATTGAAAGAGTGAAGGTGAATAGAGAGTCTTGATTTTGGCAGTTTCACCAGAAGAGGGTTGCTGGCAAATCTTGTACGACCTGAAGGAATATTTGTGGGACAGAGCACAGACAGAGCTGGGGGAGCTAGGCCAGAGAGGAGTCGGTAGAAAGCAAAAAGACCACCAACCGGACTGCGGTGGGTGAGTGAAAGGCCCTCAGAGTCAGCTTCATCGAGAGAGATTCCAATGATTCTGAAAGCTTTGGTTTCAACAGAGTGAAGCCAGGCTAGGTGTGAGGCAGGAGCACCAGCCCAGAGGGGAGAGCAATATTCCATTGAGCTGCAGATGAAAGCTTTGTATGTGGTGAGGAGCTCAGAAGTGTCCAGAAAGGACTTCGCACGACAGAGGTTTCCCAGTCGGTGACTGGCTTTGGAGGCCAGCTTGGAAATGTGGTTTTCCCAGGAAAGATCATGGCAGATAGTGAGACCCAAAAGCTGGAGTGACAGAACTTCTTGGAGGATTGTTGAGAAAGTATATGGGAGGGTTGTCCAGACGAACTTTTCGGAGAGACATAGTGAGAGTGTGAGATTTGTTGGGATTGAAATCCGTACCTCAATATGCATCCATACCTCAATATGCATCCATACCTCAATATGCATCCGTACCTCAATATGCATCCGTACCTCAATATGCATCCGTACCTCAACTAAAATCTATCGGCTTGTTAGTCAACTATCCAACTCATCCACCAAGTTTTGTCATAATCCATCCACAACGTTTTGGAGCATCGTGCTATATATCGCTTTTGGCCGTCTTATCAATTGTGAAGAATCAGATTAAAAAAAATTAAAATTCTTGCATCAGCATCCGTATCCGGATGCAGATCTTCACCAACATATAATCAATTCGTCCTTGTCATACGCCCAACCTATCTGCCAAATTCTGTCCGAATCCATCCATAACATTTTGCAATATCCTGCTCAAAGACAGACAAACCGACAGACAAGGGTGAAAACATAGCCTCTGACCGACTTTGGTGGCCGAGACAACGAAAGTGTATGGGAATCATGCTTAACTAGAACGGCAATCTTCGACATCACGACGTTGACTGATATGCCTCCGCCCGCATTATTACATCATTATAATACTTGTATCAAGTTTGATTTAAATCCATTTAGCTGTGCCCAAGTTAGCACATTTTTACCTAACATGACCTCTGACCTTTGACCTCAGGACCCCCAAAATCTTATCAGTTAATCTTTATATCATTACACATATCTGTACCAAGTGTGAATTCGATCATTTCATCCATTCTTGAGTTTTAGGCCCATTACAGACTTTGACCTTTGACCCCAAATTCTAATCATTTAATCTTTACATAATTATACATACCTGTACCAACTTTGAATTGGATCACTTCAGCCGTTCTCAAGTTATAGACCTATTACAGACTTTGACCTTTGACCTATGACCCCAAAATCTAATCATTCAATCTTTACAACATTACACATACATCATTGAATTAGATCAAATTAGCCAAGTTTGAATTGGATCACTTCAGCCGTTCTCGTTATATTCCTATTACAGATTTGACCTTTGACCTTTGACCCCAAAATTGAATCAGTACATCATCTTTACATCATTCTACATAAGTGTACCAAATTTGGTCAGAATCCCATAACTGATAAACAAGTTGTCGCGGGTAACAGTATTTTTTACCTGACATGGCCTTTGCCCTTTGACCTCGTGACTCCAAAATCTAATCAGTTCATCTTTACCTCATTATACATACCTGTGCTAAGTTTGACTAAGATCCCTTTAGCCGTTCTCAAGTTATCGCGGTAACGAAAACCTATCACGGATGGACGGACAGCCGAACGGACAACCTGAAAACAACATCATGCTTCCGCCGACGTATAAAAATGACCATCCCTTGTAGGATGCTGACCGCTCTCAGTTGTGGAAGGAAAAATTACTACGGCATTATTATGTGGGTTTGTAAATGCAGAACGATGTGACTTCGTGACAAGAGTGCACCAAAAATTGACTGGAGGAGTCATGCCATGCTCTCTTGTTTCATGGGAATTCTATTCTTGCCCCCAAATCCTCCATTATGTTGGTTTACTTTTCTACCGACAAATAATGCACGAACCTAATCACAAACAGGTTACCAAGAAATCCACCATATTGTTTGACCTTTTCAAACAAGGCACCACAAACTGCAATATGCGTGGTACATAATCAACCTATTACCCTGACATCACACCACCTGACATTTTTCTGTGAGGTCAACTTAAAGCAAAGGTATACCGTGCAAAGTCTGCCAGCTTCAACAAACTTCAACAGAAGATGCTTTCCAGGCCATTCCACAGAACATCTCCAAGATGCTACAGAGGGGTATGAAAGGTGAGCATGTAAGGTGATCGCAATTGATGGCAGTCATGTGAGGTGTATTAAGTGTGACAAGTTGACATTTCCACAGCATTCAAATATTTATTTCTCAATAAAACAACAATAAAGTGTCCTTTTGCACCAACAACAAGGGTGAAACAAGATCGGGAGTGAGCCATAATACTGTATGGATAGTAGTAATACCTACTGGATTTCTGTTATCATGGTTTTATATGTTACTAGCAGAAGTACCCGGCATTGCCGGGCGGGGGAGGGGAGGGGAGGGGAACGGGGGGGAGGGGAGGGGAGGGGAACGGGGGGGAGGGGAGAAGGGGAACGGGGGGGAGGGGAGAAGGGGAACGGGGGGGAGGGGAGAAGGGGAACGGGGGGGAGGGGAGAAGGGGAACGGGGGGGAGGGGAGAAGGGGAACGGGGGGGAGGGGAGAAGGGGAACGGGGGGGAGGGGAGAAGGGGAACGGGGGGGAGGGGAGGGGAGGGGAGGGGAGGGGAACGGAGGGGAGGGGAACGGGGGGGAGGGGAGAAGAGTGGGAGGAGGAGAGGGGAGAAGAGGAGGGGATGGGGCGGGTGAGGGATGGGATGGGGTGGGAGGAGGGATGGGATGGGGTGGGAGGAGGGAGGGGAGGGGGTGGGAGGAGGGAGGGGAGGGGGTGGGAGGAGGGAGGGGAGGGGGTGGGAGGAGGGAGGGGAGGGGTGGGAGGGGGTGGGAGGGGGAGAGGGGGAGGGGTGGGAGGGGGGAGAGGGGGAGGGGGGAGGGGTGGGAGGGGGGAGAGGGGGAGGGGGAGGGGTGGGAGGGGTGGGAGGGGGGAGAGGGGGAGGGGGGAGGGGAGGAGGGAAGGGGGGAATGGGGGAGGGAAGGGGGAAGGGGAGGGGGGAAGGGGGGAATGGGGGAGGGAAGGGGGGAGGGGAGGGGGGAGGGGAGGGGGGAAGGGGAAGGGGGGAGGGGGGAGGGGAAGGGGGGAGGGGGGAGGGGGGAGGGGATGGGGGAGGGGGGAGGGGAGGGGGGAGGGGCCGGAGGGGGGAAGGGGGGAGGGGGGAGGGGAGGGGGAAGGGGGAGGGGGAGGGGTGGGGGGAGGGGGGAAGGGAGGGGGAGGGGGGAAGGGAGGGGGAGGGGGGAAGGGAGGGGGAGGGGGAAAAGGGAGGGGGAGGGGGAGGGGAAAAGGGAGGGGAGGGGGGAGGGGAAAAGGGAGGGGAGGGGGAGGGGAGGGGGAGGGGAAAAGGGAGGGGAAAAGGGAGGGGGAGGGGGAAAAGGGAGGGGGAGGGGGAGGGGGAAAATGGAGGGGGAGGGGGAGGGGAAAATGGAGGGGGAGGGGGAGGGGAAAATGGAGGGGGAGGGGGAGGGGAAAAGGGGAGGGGGAGGGGAGAAGGGGAGGGGTAGGGTGGAGGGGGAAGGGAAGGGGGGATGGAGGGGGGAGGGGGAAGGGGGGACGGAGGGGGGAGGGGGAAGGGGGAGGGAAGGGGATGGCCAGTCAACAATGACGTTGCAGTTCTCATGGTCGGAGAGCAGCACAACAATCGGACATAGTCCTGCATATTCGCAACAGCACGAAGCGGATTTTGGAGACTCACCGATCCTGTGACGTCCTCCAGTACCGGCGTTGCCGGGCGGGGGAAAGGAGACCCGTACATTCCCAACCCGTACATTCGCCCTCTCGACTCAAGCTCACTCGGACAAAAGCCTCACACAAATTACACCGTGAAGGCCCAATGGTCATGTCTATGCCACAAATCACGGGCGCACTGAATTGAAAATATATAGAACGCTCATACTCCGTGAAAAGTGAAGCCGCCGTGTCGCCATCTTGGTCAGCACGACTCGACCAACTCGCTTCGTGGATCTCGTTTTATGCGGCAATAAACTGCTCCAATCGGTTACGAAGGGTTGTGGAAAGACGTTTCACAGCTGTTTCAAAGACATTTAATTCATATCGCACAAAATCGATACAAAACACGATCGCATAAAAGGTGAAAAAACGTGTGACATGTGACGGGATGGAACATCACGTGATCGCTCTGAGCGAAACGGCTCGACCAACTCGCCTCGCGGATCTCGTTTTGTGCGGCAATAAACTGCTCCAATCGGTTACGGAAGGGTTGTGGAAAGACGTTTCACAGCTGTTTCAAAGACATTTAATTCATATCGCACAAAATCGATACAAAACACGATCGCATAAAAGGTGAAAAAACGTGTGACGGGATGGAACATCACGTGATCGCTCTGAGCGAATCAGTCTGGCGGCGGGTAATGGAACATCACGTGATCGCTCTGAGCGAATCAGCGAGCTGCTCTGAAACCGGCTGAGATTAGCGGGTACTTCGCTGAAATGCGCTGAGGTAAATATGAATAAAAAATATGGATCGTCAAATATTTTGAGTTCGGCCATGTTCGTCCCAGGCTCAATGGCCATGTCTATGTCAAATATCAAGCACGCAAGCCTCTCCGTTTAGGAGTCTATCGGTAACATTACACACACACACACACACACACACACACACACACACACACACACACACACACACACACACACACACACAGTGTTTTATATATATATAGATTACTAGCAGAAGTACCCGGCATTGCCGGGTGTGGGAGGGGAGGGGGAGGGGAGGGGTACGGGGAGGGGAGGGGGAGGGGAGGGGAACGGGGAGGGGAGGGGGAGGGGAGGGGAACGGGGGGGGGGCGAGCCCCTTGGCAAAGCGAGCGATTTTTTTTGTCATAGCATCATAGCATCATAGCGTCATAGCGTCATAGCGTCATAGCGTTTCATAGCGATTTTTTTTTCATAGCGTCATAGCGTCATAGCGTTCATATCGTTCATAGCGTTTCATAGCGTTTCATAGAGTCATAGCGATTTTTTTTTTCATAGCGTCATAGCGGTCATAGCGTCATAGCGTTTCATAGCGTCATAGCGATTTTTTTTTTCATAGCGTCATAGCGTTCATAGCGTCATAGCGTCATCACGTGATCGCTCTGAGCGAATCAGCGCCCACCTGCTCTGATTCCGTTGATTCCGTGCGCTGAAATGCGCTGAGGTAAATATGAATAAAAAATATGGATCGTCAAATATTTTGAGTTCGGCCATGTTCGTCCCACGCTCAATGGCCATGTCTATGTCAACTATCAAGCACGTAAGCCTCTCCGTTTAGGAGTCTATCGGTAACATTACACACACACACACACACACACACACACACACACACACACACACACACACACACACACACACACACACACACACACACACACACACACAAACTGTGTTTTATATATATGGATTTAAACAAACAAAACAAACAAACAATTGCAATGTCCAAAGATATGGGTTCTATGCATCAATATTCAATGCTGTTTGACCCCTTTTTGCAATCAAGGTCCCCCATAATGGATGATACTTCCAGTTTTCCATTGCAGGAGGATTTGAGGGAATGTCATCATCAACACCTTATCTACGTTAGTTAAACATAGTCCAGCTGTAAGTGTTCCAATTATCAAGCGTATTTCAAAGTAACTTATATCCTTCTCTAGGTTGTGTAAAGAAATATGCTTATGGCTGCAGCTTTGGCTGGAAGGATGGCCCGGAGATACGTATACTTGCTTCAAAGCAGTCGAGCCTGGGTTTGAATCCCGACCCAGCTATAAACTGTCGCCCTGGTGTTTCACAGGCAGGGTGATCCATCAATGTGTGTGCCGTCCCACAGATGAACGTTAAACTGGGCCTCCGATCTGCAGGCATTAGATGGTGGATGTTAAAGATCTCATACTGCCCTTCGCAAAGAGTAGGCACGCTGTCGCTGGCACCATCGTCAAAAACCTGCCCTAACCAGCAGAGGGCAAATCAGACAATTATGGTGCCCCCAAAGCCTTGTACTGCATACAAAAGTGGAGGTTGCAGCTTTTGCTTATAAACACCTACCATGAGCTGTAAACATCTCATGGCAAATTGTCTCTCACAAAATCTCTGCATGACATGTATGATGAGATACTCACTGGATTTATACGAGTAAATGTCTGATACCTTGATAAACCATTGGAGATTTTTGTTCGAGGGTATTCTTCTTTCAAGATTACAGCCCTCCACCACCTCTTTCTGTACCCTGAATTTGTGGACAGTCTTTTCTACTCTCGTCTACTTTGCTCTCCTCCCTGGAGCTTTGCTTTTCCTTGTCGATATTGTTTATTTCTGTGTGCATTATGTAAACCTACGCTGATGTCTGTAGTCTACTAGCCTTCCTTTTTATCCAGATCTTCAAAACCTTGACCTCTATAATAAAACAATCCACAAACCTTGACCTCTATATGAAACAATCCACAAACCTTGACCTCTACATACAACTATCCACAACCTTGACCTCTATATAAAACAATCCACAACCTTGACCTCTATATAAAACAATCCACAAACCTTGACCTCTATATAAAACAATCCACAAACCTTGACCTCTATATAAAACAATCCACAACCTTGACCTCTATATATAACAATCCACAAAACTTGACCTCTAAATAAAACAATCCACAAATTTTGACCTCGATATATAACAATCCACAAACCTTGACTTCTATATAAAACAATCCACAAACCTTGACCTCTACATACAACAATCCACAACCTTGACCTCTATATAAAACAATCCACAACCTTGACCTCTATATAAAACAATCCACAAACCTTGACCTCTATATAAAACAATCCACAACCTTGACCTCGATATATAACGATCCACAAACCTTGACCTCTATAATAAAACAATCCACAAACCTTGACCTCTATGTATAACAATCCACAAACCTTGACCTCTATATATAACAATCCACAAACCTTGACCTCTATATATAACAATCCACAAACCTTGACCTCTATGTTTAACAATCCACAAACCTTGACTATATATATAACAATCCACAAACCTTGACCTCTATATATAACAATCCACAAACCTTGACCTCTATATATAACAATCCACAAACCTTGACCTCTATATATAACAATCCACAAACCTTGACCTCTATATAACACAATCCACTAACCTTGACCTCTAAATAAAACAATCCACAAACCTTGACCTCTATATAAAACAATCCACAAACCTTGACCTCTATATATAACAATCCACAAACCTTGACTTCTATATAAAACAATCCACAAACCTTGACCTCTACATACAACAATCCACAACCTTGACCTCTATATAAAACAATCCACAAACCTTGACCTCTATATATAACAATCCACAAACCTTGACTTCTATATGAAACAATCCACAACCTTGACCTCTATATAAAACAATCCACAAACCTTGACCTCTATATATAACAATCCACACAGCTTGACCTCTATATATAACAATCCACAACTCTATATATAACAATCCACAAACCTTGACCTCTATATATAACAATCCACAAACCTTGACCTCTAGATATAACAATCCACAAACCTTGACCTCTGTATATAACAATTGTTACGGATTCGTCCCTTCCGCTGTTGTGGTTTTCATCCACTTGAAACCCTTCTGGTTCTATGTATTATTATTATTATTATTGGGGTTTGAAGGAAACGGCGATTATGGTTATTGTTGTTTCAGGGAAATGGTTATTGTGGTTAAAAGGTTAAAAGTGCTCATGGAAAAACGAGACAGGAGACAGGAAGCCGGAAGACGACGACGGAGGGAGGAAGAAGAGGAGCGCGTGAGGAAAAAAAAGACGTGTCTTGAAGCTCCGTACGGAGCGTGGTTGAGCGAACGTCGCGAGTGAACTTTGAGTCCGTGAAAAGAATCGTGTGATCGGTGTTGTCGCTGGAGTATTGAAAAAGCCTGCAGAGTCAGGTACAGGCGTGAGATTCCGGAGAATCCTCGCCTCGAGTAAGAGCCGTCCGCCATTTTGGGAACCTCGCACGTCGTTCGCGGAACAAGGTTTTGCCGCGTCCGCTGGTCTCGCCCTCGGTGGTTTGCCGGGGATGTGTGTGCGCGACAGCGGCGTTTGAAGAATACGGTGCGGTTCGCCGGTTGAACGGTGAATGTGCATGTTTGGATCGCATCTTTGGGATTCCTCTTTCCACCGCTAATTTGCTGTTGATTGGGACCACGTGATGGTCCCTGCCTTGCCTACACCTCCTTACTCGCCTCATCGCCTCTTCGCCGGGAGCACCATTGAGTTACAGAGACAATACAATGAGTGTTCGGTCATATTCACTGGGAGAGCAGTGAGTTCTATTACTTTAATAGATGGTACCATCTTGAGATATTGATTGTATTGTGGATTGCTATAATTGTTGTATCGTTATCCCTATGTGATTTTTAATATATTATTGGTTTGTTGATACCTCTTGGTGTGGTTTACATAGTGTTTTGACACGGAATAACATATTTTTCTGCCGTGGCTCCTCCCAGGGTTCGGAGGTATACCGAGACCAGGAGGTCGGGGAGGAACACGCAACAGAAATTGGGGGCTCGTCCAATTGACTCATGGGCTCGAAATTGGGTCTGCGTCCGGGATCTAAAATTCCCTAAATTTAGTCTGGGAAAGAATTCCCTAACATTCCCAGAATTCCCAAATTTGGAACTTTTTCCAACATTCCCTAATTTTTCCAAAAGAAAAACAAAAAAATAAATATTTTTAAACTTCTTGTGTGAAGGTTAACAGGTGTTAACAATAGTCACCATGGAGTTTGATGCAGAGAAGTTTGCAGTGACCCCAATTGAGGCACAGTTCAGAGCATTATTAAAATCAGACTTCTTGGTATTGGCCAGACATTTTAGCTTGGAGGTTCGAACGTATATGAGGAAAGCAGAGATGCAGAGATTGGTGATAGAATCTCTGGTGGGACAAGGAACATGGCAAGAGGGAGCCTTGGATTGGTTACCCGAGGAACAAGAAAATGTGGAGCTCCGGAAACTGGAGATGCAATTGCAACTCCAGGAAAGGTTAGAAGAGAAAAAAGCACAAGAAAGAGCAGAGGAAAGGAGAGTTGAAAGAGACCTCGAAGAAAGAGGAGAAGAGAAAAAAGCAGAGGAAAGGAGAGCTGCAAGGGAACTCAAAGCAGAGGAGAGAAAAGCCGAAAGGGAGTTCAAGGAACGTTAAAAAGGCGCTTCAGCAGGAAATTAAACTCAAGGAGCTGGATTTAAGGAAAGAACGGGGAGAGGTACCATCCATGCCGACTGGTTCGACACCTAGTCAGAACACCTGGGATGTTGGCAGACATGTGAGGCTGGTTCCACCCTTCAATGAAAAGGAGGTAGCCAATTTTTTTTTCACACTTTGAGAAAGTGGCTCAACTGCTAAAATGGCCTGAGGAGTCCTGGACCATGTTAGTGCAAAGTGTTCTGGAGGGTAAAGCTCAAGATATTTATTCGGCTTTACCGATTGACCAATGTGCAGATTATGAGATAGTGAAAAAAAACATTCTCAAAGCCTATGAATTGGTCCCGGAAGCTTACCGGCAAAAATTCCGGAATGTCAGGAAGAGGGAGAGTGAGACCCATGTGGAGTTTGCCAGAATGAAAGAAACCATGTTTGATAGGTGGTGTGATTCAAAAGGGGTTGGGAATGACTTCGAACTATTGCGACAATTGATCCTGGTGGAGGAATGCCAACAGTGTGTCCACGAGGACATTAAAGTACATCTGGAGGAAAGGAAAGTACCAAAGTTGTATGAGGCAGCAACCATGGCAGATGACTATGCCTTAACACACAGGATGGGGTTCCCACAAACCTAACTTCTCGCCTAGACCTTGCCAGGGGAACTATGGTACATCAGGGGTGGAGAACGAAAATTCATGGGGGCGGCCTCGAGATGACTATGGGGACCACTCTGATACCACGACTTCTAGAAATCAGAAGACAACAGTTCCAAGACAGACTTATCTTACGGGGGGCTCGAGGCAGACCACAAGGTTCTCCTCCGGGCCTACTTGCGCTTTTTGCCATAAACCGGGACACTTGATGTCCTACTGTTATGCTCTGGGAAAGGAAAATCCGGAGCGGAGTTCGACTAGTACAACTCCAAATGCAATGGCAAATGTGAGAAATCGCCCTCAAAAGGGTTACCAACCATTTCTTTCAGAGGGGTTTGTGTCCTTGGATGGAGACTCGACTAACCAGAAACCGGTTAGGGTCTTGAGGGACACAGGAGCACATCAGTCTTTGATGCTTGAAGGCATTTTGCCATTGTCAGAGAATACGGCAACTGGTGTTAGTGTTCGTTTACAGGGGATTGGTGGCTGTGTTAAAGCTCCACTTCATGTCATCCATTTAGAGTCTGATTTGGTGTCAGGACCGGTCACCGTAGGTTTACAAGCCACTCTTCCTGTAGAGGGAGTATCTTTTGTTATCGGGAATGATTTCGCCGGTGGTCAAGTTTCTGGTAACCCGATGGTTGTTGAAAAGTCTAGTTGGAAGCGCCCTGAAGAGAAGATGAAGTACCCTGAAACTAAGTGTCGGCACACGCAAGTCAGGGATGGAGGCAATATTGGCAAGCTCTTTGTAGGTGGACTGAACTTCAAAACAAAGGAAGATGTTCTGGAGTCTGCCTTCAGCAAATATGGACCACTCATGGAAGTGCTGCTGATAAAAGACAGGGAGACACAAAAGTCAAGAGGGTTTGGCTTTGTCACGTTTGAAAACTCAAAGGACGCCAGAGATGCAGAAAAGGATCTGAATAGCAAGGAGCTGGAGGGTCGGGCCATAACAGTAGGGAAGGCATTTCATAGGTGTCGAGGGGGCTACAGAGGAGGACAACGGAGTAGTAGTTTTGGGGGTGGCCGCAATCAATATTATTATGGAGGCTCCCAGAGTTACGGCAGCTCCCGAAGGAAGGATCATCAGGGTAGGGGCCGAGAAGGAGACCGCTATTCCCGGGACTACAGTGACAAGCGGTCCAACCGTAATTATTACGAAAGTGAGAAAGAATTGAAGCACTGAATGCTGCGGAGCAGCCGAGCCAAAATTCCTACATGGATTAACCGTGAACGCCGCGTTCCTAAAGGCGTCCATGTAGTGAACTTTCCGACACGGATTAACCGTGAACTCCACGTTCCGAAAGGCGTCCATGTAGTGAACTTTCCTGCACGGACTAACCGTGAACTCCACGTTCCTAAAGGCGTCCATGTAGTGAATACTTCCAGGCCTCACCACCCAACCACCATGGAACCTGGCTTTCAGCTCGGCCTCCCGGGAAAAGTGCGAAAGATTTGCTGGCCTTTGCGCTTTGATCACAGCCCCTTAACCTTCATTCAAAAAAAAAAAAACTAAGGGAAAAAATCAGAGGGTGCTGAGATGGAGTTTGGCTTTGCAGGAGTCCAACTGGGGAAATTGAACCTGTAAAGGGCAGGGACAATGTCGTTGTTGACGCTTTGTCCAGAGTGAATTAACTTTGGAGATCCCTGTGGGTTGTGGGGAATTTTGTTGCTTTATTTGTGGGGAAATATTGATTGTTGTTGCTCACGGGAATTGATGATTTGGGGGTGAGTTACTTTTGTTTGTTTAAAGGGTGTTGCCCATAAAGAAAGTTTTCACTAGGTTCGAACTTTCTTTCTTGAGGGGGGGAAGTGTTACGGATTCGTCCCTTCCGCTGTTGTGGTTTTCATCCACTTGAAACCCTTCTGGTTCTATGTATTATTATTATTATTATTTTTGGGGTTTGAAGGAAACGGCAATTATGGTTATTGCTGTTTAAGGGAAATGGTTATTGTGGTTAAAAGGTTAAAAGCGCTAATGGAAAAATGAGACAGGAGACAGGAAGCCGGAAGACGACGACGGAGGGAGGAAGAAGAGGAAGGCGTGAGGAAAAAAAAGACGTGTATTGAAGCTCCGTACGGAGCATGGTTGAGCGAACATCGCGAGTGAACTTTGAGTCCGTGAAAAGAATCGTGCGATCGGTGTTATCGCTGGGGTATTGAAAAAGCCTGCGTAGTCAGGTACAGGCGTGAGATTACGGAGAATCCTTGCCTATAGGCTGCGGCTCGAGTAAGAGCCGTCCGCCATTTTGGGAACCTCGCGCGTCGTTCGCGGAACAAGGTTTTGCCGCGTCCGCTGGTCTCGCCCTCCGGTGGTTTGCCGGGGATGTGTGTGCGCGACAGCGGCGTTTGAAGAATACGGTGCGGTTCGCCGGTTGAACAGTGAATGTGCACGTTTGGATCGCGTCTTTGGGATTCCTCTTTCCACCGCTAATTTGCTGTTGGTTGGGACCACGTGATGGTCCCCGCCTTGCCTACACCTCCTTACTCGCCTCATCGCCTTTTCGCCGGGAGCACCATTGAGTTACAGAGACATTGAGGAGTGTTCGGTCATATTCACTGGGAGAGCAGTGAGTTCTATTACTTTAATAGATGATACCATCTTGAGATATTGATTGGATTGTGGATTGCTATAATTGTTGTATCGTTATCCCTGTGTGATTTAAAATATTTTATTGGTTTGTTGATACCTCTTGGTGTGGTTTCCATAGTGATTTCGACACGGATGAACATATTTTTCTGCCGTGGCCCCTCCTGGGGTTCGGAGGTATACCGAGACCAAGAGGTCGGGGAGGAACACGTAACACAATCCACAAACCTTGACTTCTATATGAAACAATCCACAAACCTTGACCACTATATATAACAATCCACAAACCTTGACCTCTATATATAACAATCCACAACCTTGAACTCTATATTTAACAATCCACAAACCTTGACCTCTATACATAACAATCCACAAACCTTGACCTCTATATATAACAATCCACAAACCTTGACCTCTATAATAAAACAATACACAAAGCTTGACCTCTATATATGACATTCCACAAACCTTGACCTCTATATATAACAAACCACAACCTTGACCTCTATACATAACAATCCACAAACCTTGACCTCTATATATTATAATCCACAACCTTGACCTCTATATATAACAATCCACAAACCTTGACCTCTATATATAACAATCCACAAACCTTGACCTCTATAATTAAACAATCCACAAACCTTGACCTCTATATAAAACAATCCACAAACTTGACCTCTATATATAACAATCCACAACCTTGAACTCTATATATAACAATCCATAAACCTTGACCTCTATATATAACAATCCACAAACCTTGACCTCTACATATAACAATCCACAAAGCTTGACCTCTATAATAAAACAATCCACAAAGCTTGACCTCTATATATAACAATCCACAAACCTTGACCTCTATATTTAACAATCCACAAAGCTTGACCTCTATATATAACAATCCACAACCTTGACCTCTATATATAACAATCCACAAACCTTGACCTCTATATATAACAATCCAGAAACCTTGACCTCTATATATAACAATCCACAAAGCTTGACCTCTATAATAAAACAATCCACAAAGCTTGACCTCTATATATAACAATCCACAAACCTTGACCTCTATACTTAACAATCCACAAAGCTTGACCTCTATATATAACAATCCACAAACCTTGAGCTCTATATATAACAATCCACAAAGCTTGACCTCTATATAAAACAATCCACAAACCTTGACCTCTATATATAACAATCCACAAACCTTGACCTCTATATATAACAATCCACAAACCTTGACCTCGATATATAACAATCCACAACCTTGACCTCTATATATAACAATCCACAACCTTCACCTCTATATATAACAATCCACAAACCTTGACCTCTATATATAACAATCCACAAAGCTTGACCTCTATATATAACAATCCACAAAGTTTGACCTCTATATATAACAATCCACAAACCTTGACCTCTATATATAACAATCCACAAAGCTTGACCTCTATATATAACAATCCACAAACCTTGACCTCTATATATAACAATCCACAAACCTTGACCTCTATATATAACAATCCACAAACCTTGACCTCTATATAAAACAATCCACAAACCTTGACCTCTATATAAAACAATCCACAAACCTTGACCTCTATATATAACAATCCACAAACCTTGACCTCTATAATAAAACAATCCACAAACCTTGACCTCTATATATAACAATCCACAAACCTTGACCTCTAAAACAATTCACAAACCTTGACCTCTATATATAACAATCCACAAACATTGACCTCTAAATATAACAATCCACAACCTTGACCTCTATATAAAACAATCCACAAACCTTGACCTCTATATATAACAATCCACAAACCTTGACCTCTATATATAACAATCCACAAACCTTGATCTCTATAATAAAACAATCCACAAACCTTGACCTCTATATATAACAATCCACAAACCTTGACCTCCATATATAACAATCCAAAAAGCTTGACTTATATATATTTAACAATCCACAAACCTTGACCTCTATATATAACAATCCACAAACCTTGACCTCTATATATAACAATCCACAAACCTTGCCCTCTATAATACAACAATCCACAAACCTTTACCTCTATATATAACAATCCACAAACCTTGACCTCTATTATAAAACAATTCACAACCTTGACCTCTATATAGAACAATCCACAAACCTTGACCTCTATATATAACAATCCACAAACCTTGACTTCTATATATAACAATCCACAAACCTTGACCTCTATACATAACAATCCAGAAACCTTGACTTCTATATGAAACAATCCACAAACCTTGACATCTATATATAACAATCCACAAACCTTGACCACTATATATAACAATCCACAAACCTTGACCTCTATATTTAACAATCCACAAACCTTGACTTCTATATGAAACAATCCACAAACCTTGACCTCTATATATAACAATCCACAACCTTGACCTCTATATATAACAATCCACAAACCTTGACCTCTACATATAACAATCCACAAACCTTGACCTCTGTAATAAAACAATCCACAAACCTTGACCTCTGTAATAAAACAATCTACAAACCTTGACCTCTATAATAAAAATCCACAAACCTTGACCTCTATAATAAAACAATCCACAAACCTTGACCTCTATATATAACAATCCACAAACCATGACCTCTATATATAACAAACCACAAAGCTTGACCTCTATAATAAAACAATCCACAAACCTTGACCTCTATATATAACAAACCACAAAGCTTGACCTCTATAATAAAACAATCCACAAACCTTGACCTCTATATATAACAATCCACAAACCTTGACCTCTATATATAACAATCCACAAACCTTGACCTCTATATATAACAATCCACAAACCTTGACCTCTATATATAACAATCCACAAACCTTGACCTCGGTATATAACAATCCACAGACCTTGACCTCTATATATAACAATCCACAACCTTGACCTCTATATATAACAATCCACAACCTAGACCTCTATATTTAACAATCCACAAACCTTGACCTCTATATATAACAATCCACAAACATTGACCTCTATATATAACAATCCACAAACCTTGACCTCTATATAAAACAATCCACAAACCTTGACCTCTATATAAAACAATCCACAAACCTTGACCTCTATATATAACAATCCACAAACCTTGACCTCTATATATAACAATCCACAACCTTGACCTCTATAATAAAACAATCCACAAACCTTTACCTCTATATATAACAATCCACAAACCTTGACCTCTATATAAAACAATCCACAAACCTTGACCTCTGTATATACCAATCCACAAACCTTGACCTCTATACATAACAATCCGCAAACCTTGACCTATATATATAACAATCCACAAACCTTGACCTCTGTAATAAAACAATCTACAAACCTTGACCTCTATAATAAAACAATCCACAAACCTTGACCTCTATATATAACAATACACAAACCTTGACCTCTATATAAAACAAACCACAAACCTTGACCTCATATATATAACAATCCACAAACCTTGACCTCTAAATATAACAATCCACAACCTTGACCTCTATATAAAACAATCCACAAACCTTGACCTCTATATATAACAATCCACAAACCTTGACCTCTATATATAACAATCCACAAACCTTGATCTCTATCATAAAACAATCCACAAACCTTGACCTCTATATATAACAATCCACAACCTTGACCTCTATATATAACAATCCACAAACCTTGACCTCTATATATAACAATCCACAAACCTTGACCTCTGTAATAAAACAATCCACAAACCTTGACCTCTGTAATAAAACAATCTACAAACCTTGACCTCTATAATAAAAATCCACAAACCATGACCTCTATATATAACAAACCACAAAGCTTGACCTCTATAATAAAACAATCCACAAACCTTGATCTCTATATATAACAATCTACAAACCTTGACCTCTATATATAACAATCCACAAACCTTGACCTCTATATATAACAATCCACAAACCTTGACCTCTATAAATAACAATCCACAAACCTTGACCTCTATATATAACAATCCACAGACCTTGACCTCTATATATAACAATCCACAACCTTGACCTCTATATATAACAATCCACAACCTAGACCTCTATATTTAACAATCCACAAACCTTGACCTCTATATATAACAATCCACAAACCTTGACCTCTATATAAAACAATCCACAAACCTTGACCTCTATATAAAACAATCCACAAACCTTGACCTCTATATATAACAATCCACAAACCTTGACCTCTATATATAACAATCCACAACCTTGACCTCTATAATAAAACAATCCACAAACCTTTACCTCTATATATAACAATCCACAAACCTTGACCTCTATATAAAACAATCCACAAACCTTGACCTCTGTATATAACAATCCACAAACCTTGACCTCTATATATAACAATCCACAAACCTTGACCTATATATATAACAATCCACAAACCTTGACCTCTGTAATAAAACAATCTACAAACCTTGACCTCTATAATAAAACAACAAACCTTGACCTCTATATATAACAATACACAAACCTTGACCTCTAAATATAACAATCCACAACCTTGACCTCTATATAAAACAATCCACAAACCTTGACCTCTATATATAACAATCCACAAACCTTGACCTCTATATATAACAATCCACAAACCTTGATCTATATCATAAAACAATCCACAAACCTTGACCTCTATATATAACAATCCACAAACCTTGACCTCCATATACAACAATCCACAAAGCTTGACTTATATATATATATATATATATATATATATATATATATATATATATATATATATATATATATATATATATATATATATAACAATCCACAAACCTTGACCTCTATATATAACAATCCACAAACCTTGACCTCTATAATAAAACAATCCACAAACCTTGACCTCTATATATAACAATCCACAAACCTTGCCCTCTATAATAAAACAATCCACAAACCTTGACCTCTATATATAACAATCCACAAACCTTGACCTCTATATATAACAATCCACAAACCTTGACCTCTGTAATAAAACAATCCACAAACCTTGACCTCTATATATAACAATCCACAAACCTTGACCTCTGTAATAAAACAATCCACAAACCTTGACCTCTATAATAAAACAATCCACAAACCTTGACCTCTATATATAACAAACCACAAAGCTTGACCTCTATAATAAAACAATCCACAAACCTTGACCTCTATATATAACAATCCACAAACCTTGACCTCTATATATAACAATCCACAAACCTTGACCTCTATATATAACAATCCACAAACCTTGACCTCTATATATAACAATCCACAAACCTTTACCTCTATATATAACAATCCACAAACCTTGACCTCTATATATAACAATCCACAAACCTTGACCTCTATATCTAACAATCCACAAACCCTGACCTCTATAATAAAACAATCCACAAACCTTGACCTCTGTAATAAAACAATCCACAAACCTTGACATCTATATATAACTATCCACAAACCTTGACCTCTATATATAACAATCCACAAACCATGACCTCTATATATAACTATCCACAAACCTTGACCTCTATATATAACAATCCACAAACCTTGACCTCTATATATAACAATCCACAAACCTTGACCTCTATATATAACAATCCACAAACCTTGACCTCTATAATAAAACAATGCACAAACCTTGACCTCTGTAATAAAACAATCCACAAACCTTGACCTCTATATATAACAATCCACAAACCTTGACCTCTATATATAACAATCCACAAACCTTGACCTCTGTAATAAAACAATCCACAAACCTTGACCTCTATATATAACTATCCACAAACCTTGACCTCTATATATAACAATCCACAAACCGTGACCTCTATATATAACTATCCACAAACCTTGACCTCTATCTATAACTGTCATGAAATTGTGCGTAAGTTTGAACCCAGGTGTTATGCGGCTTCTGTCCACTGCGCGGCAGTTATAAGAACTCAGAGAGACAGCGCTACGATCATTCATGTGATATTTATCGTGTGTAATGTTGTGCATACTTAGATGGTGCGTCTCATTCCTTTGTTCCAGGCTTGCTTGTGCTAGTTGCAAATCCATTACTGATTCCTATGAATGCTGAATATTGATATGTTGCTTGTTGGTTTTCTTACAGGTATTGCTGGAGATCGATTCCGAATAAAACTCACATTCTGAGACAATGTTGTAACTCTGGTTTTACAACAATTAAATCTGAATCCTCTCTTTTCTTGAACGGGAACGCCATGACTCATAAGCTGATACAACTCCCGATCTTTGGAGAGGATCCACATGCGCCAGACACGTCTGCCCAGCTCCAGCATTGGCTAAGTCTGCTGACAAGCTACCTGGGAGCCCAGGAGGGTCTCACGGATGCAACCAGGCTCGCGGTGCTGAACTCCCGTGTGTCTCATATAGTTTTCACGTACATATCCCAGTGCGGCACGTACGCCGCTGCTGAGGCAGAATTACGACGGATCTACATCAAGACTCGGAGCGTGGTCTATACTCGATACCTGCTCGCGTCTCGGCGACAAGACCCAGCGGAGACCATCGACCACTTCGTCCAGGAATTTCACCGATTAGCGATGGACTGTACGACAGAAGCACGGACACACGAACAAGTATGTGACGATTTGATGAGAGACTCATTTGTTTCCGGGCTTCACTCTCCTATAATACGACAGAGATTGCTTGAAGAAACGGATCTGACGCTGGAAAAAGCTCATAAATTATCGCTCGTGTACCAAGAAGCACAGGGACAATCAGAAGCGTACGATCGTCCGTACGTCACTGCGGGTTTAACCGGCACGACGCGACTGGAGAGAGCTACTATCGCGGAGCAAATGGATGCTGCACCTCCACCGGAATCGGGGACAACGGACACTCTCCAGGATCCCGGCCCGAGTGCGACAGCAGCCGCCGCTGCCACTCCATCAGCCAGAAGTAACGCTAAGTGCTTTTTCTGCGGGAACCGGAATCATTTAAGGTCAGTTTGTCCGGCCAGAGAAGCGACGTGTCACTCGTGCTCTCGGAAAGGACATTTTGCAAAGGTTTGTCGCTCGTCACGGGGCCGGCGAACTCGCTCGACATTGTCTGTGATTCTCTCTCCACCCGAGAGACAATCGGCGCCCCGCGTGGCTTTGATTGGGATCACCTCCCCGCGCAGCTCATGCGACCTTGACTAGGATCAACTCGCTGACGAGACAATCGGCGCCTCGCTCGGCTTGAACGCCCTTGACTGGGATAATCTCCCCACGCAAGCTTCGCGCGTCTCGAATGCCCTTGACTGGGATCCTTGCATCGCCTGGGGCATGTTCGGCTTCACGATCGACGCTGGCTGGCATCGGGTCCACGCACATGGCTTGAGTGCCCCCTCTGGATGACTCGACGACTACCGGGCCACCTGGAGTGTCCAACGCTGTTATTCCAATTATGATTGAGTTGCAGAACGCAAACGCCTTAATCGACACGGGTTCTACTGATAGCTATGTCGATTTACGACTCGTTCAGAAGCATAGCTGGCTGAGTCTCGGGTCAACACGCTGAATTTTTATGGCTTCCCAAGGGCTATGGAGCTTGTGATTAATGGCCGAATGTTTCCGGATGTGCACGTAATGGTCTTACCAGCGTTATATGCAGAAGTGTTGCTCGGACACGATTTTCTCCGTCGGCATGGTCGTTTGGAAATGGAATTTGGTGGTGATGATACTCTTGCTGTATGTGCTCTGGCAGGGATGGAAATTGAACCACTGTCGCTGTTTCCCAATGTGACTCCTGACTGTACACCGGTTGCTGTTAAATTGCGATGCTATTCACGGGCTGACACGCAATTCATTGCTGAGGAGACTGGGCGGCTATTAAAGGAGGGCATAATCTAACCTAGTCGATCACCTTGGAGAGCCCAAGTTTTTGTAGTTCAGACCGAAACAACGCAAACGCATGGTAATCGACTATTCGAAGACGATTAATCGGTTTACGCAAATGGATGCCTACTCACTCCCAGGAATGGATGCTCTGGTTCACCAGGTGGCACAGTACACGGTATATAGTACTTTAGATCTCCGCAGCGCATATCATCAGATTCCAATCTCTGAGGCAGATCGCATCTACACCGGGTTTGAATCCGGACAGAGGTTGTACCAGTTCACCCGTCTGCATTTTGGGGTCACAAATGGGGTTCCTGCTTCCAAAGGGCCATGGATGACATCATTGCTAAGGAGAGCTTAACCGATGTCTTTGTTTACCTGGATAATCTCACGGTTTGTGGGTATGATCAAGCTCATCATGATGCCAATCTGAAGCACTTCCTCGAGGTTGCGCACAAGTACCGCCTGACTATGAAGGAGGCTAAATGTCGCTATTCCACTCGAACGATAGATCTCCTGGGGTACAGCGTGACCCAAAGCACTCTCGCCCCAGACAAGGAGCGACTGTGACCCTTGCTCGACATGGCCCCGCCACATGATCGTGCTTCTTTGAAGCGTGCTCTCGGGCTTTTTGCTCATTATTCAAAGTGGGTTCAAAATTTTTCTGAGAAGCTTCGTCCACTTGTGGATTGCAAAGAGTTCCACATGAGTCACACCGCTAAGGCCACTTTCCACGGCCTGAAGTCAGACATAGCTGGCACCGCTGTGTCGTCTATTGATGAAAACAAGTCCTTTGTTTTGGAAAGTGATGCGTCGGACCACACGATAGCTGCCACACTCTCTCAAGGGGGGCGACCTGTGGCCTTCTTTTCAAAGACTCTCTCCTCTGCGGAAAAACGACACTCGTCCGTTGAAAAGGAGGCGTACGCCATTGTTGAGTCTATCAGGCGCTGGTGGCCACATTTGCTTGGCAAATGTTTTGAGATCATCACTGATCAACAAAGTGTCACTTTTATGTACGACACGCACCATGCTCAGCGCATTAAGAATGAGAAAATCATTCGCTGGAGGATTGAATTAGCCGATTATTGCTACACTATATCAGGTATCGCCCAGGGCGGGATAATCTCGCAGCGGATGCATTATCACGGCCAGCGGTGTGTGCAAGTCTCACCTCCTTTGAGGACCTGCGCGTTCTTCATGACTCATTGTGCCATCCCAGCGTGACACGTTTAGCTCATTATGTGCGCAGTCGCAATTTGCCCTACTCCATTGAGGACATTCGTCAGCTATGACGCACTTGTTCCGTTTTTGCTGAACTCAAACCTCGCTTCTACAACCCTCGGATGGGTACGCTGGTCCAGGCTACCCGGCCATGGGAGAGATTGGCAATGGACTTCAAAGGGCCCCTGCCGACTTCGTGTCTACCGCCTTGTCTGGGTATACCAGCTTCGGGTAGTTCTCGTTATCTTCTCACGATAGTTGACGAGTTCTCCAGATTCCCTTTTGCTTTCCTGTGCGGCGATATGTCCGCTGCAACGGTTATCTGGTGTCTGCAGTACTTGTTTTCTATGTTTGGGAATCCGGCCTATGTGCACACCGATCGAGGAGCAGTGTTTTTGTCCCAGGATGTGAGAACCTTCTTGCTCCAGCGTAATATCGCTTCTAGCTATACTACTCCGTATAGGCCACAGACGAACGGACAGGTGGAACGATTTAATGGCATTATATGGAAAGCCATTACTCTGGGCCTTAAGTCCCATGGACTAGGACTGGACCGATGGGCCTGGGTGGTACCCGGGGCGCTAAGCCCGATCAGGACTTTATTGTGCACCGCTACTAATCAAATTCCCCAAGACCGTATGTTTCATTACTCGCGTCGTTCTGGCGGTATCCATCCTTTGCCGGGCTGGCTTTCTGAGCCCGGACCGGCTTTCCTCAAATGCACGGTTCGTTCAAGTAAATATGACATGCTCGTTGACAAGGTTCATATCCTCGAAGCCAACCCTGAGCACGCTCGAGTGCTGCTGCCAAATGGACGTGAGTCTACAGTCTCGGTGCGTCATCTTGCCCCATGCAGGGATGCTGTTGGGCTGGACTTCGGCCCGGTTAATCCGTCGATGGGGAATCCACCGTCAACTCCACCACCACACGTGCCCGATTCGGATGGCCTTGTGGAGCCACCGCCGCTACCCGAGTTAGGCGGTTATTCCGACGCGGGGGAATTCGGCCTTGTGGTTGAAGCTCCTGACACTTATCGGACGCGCGCCGGAAGAGAAATTCGCCGTTCCGATCGTTATGGCTAGGACTGACATGGACTGCTGCTAACTGATGTTTCTATGCTGCTATGGCTTGCTAGCTTGGTTTCCACCACCAGGGGGGTAGTGTAGTTTTAACGCCGGGGACAATGCAGTCAAATTGTGCCTAAGTTTGAACCCAGTTGCTATGTGGCTTCTGTCCACTGCGCGGCAGTTATAAGAACTCAGACAGACAGCGCTACGATCATTCCTGTGACATTTATCGTGTGTAATGTTGTGCATACTTAGATGGTGCGTATCATTCCTTTGTTCCAGGCTTGCTTGTGCTAGTTGCAAATCCATTACTGATTCCTATGAATGCTGAATATTGATATGTTGCTTGTTGGTTTTCTTACAGGTATTGCTAGAGATCGATTCAGAATTAAACTCACAATCTGAGACAATGTTGTAACTCTGGTTTTTACAACAATAACAATCCACAAACCTTGACCTCTATATATAACAATCCACAAACCTTGACCTCTATAATAAAACAATCCACAAACCTTGACCTCTATATATAACAATCCAGAAACCTTTACCTCTATATATAACAATCCACAACCCTTGACCTCTATAATAAAACAATCCACAAACCTTGACCTCTATATATAACAATCCACAAACCTTGACCTCTATAATAAAACAATCCACAAACCTTGACCTCTATATATAACAATCCACAAACCTTGACCTCTTTTATAAAACAATCCACAAACTTTGACCTCTATATATAACAATCCACAAACCTTGACCTCTATAATAAAACAATCCACAAACCTTTACCTCTATATATAACAATCCACAAACCTTGACCTCTATAATAAAACAATCCACAAACCTTTACCTCTATATATAACAATCCACAAACCTTGACCTCTATAATAAAACAATCCACAAACCTTGACCTCTATATATAACAATCCACAAACCTTTACCTCTATATATAACAATCCACAAACCTTGACCTCTATATATAACAATCCACAAACCTTTACCTCTATATATAACAATCCACAAACCTTGACCTCTATAATAAAACAATCCACAAACCTTGACCTCTGTATATAACAATCCACAAACCTTGACCGCTTTTATAAAACAATCCACAAACCTTGACCTCTATATATAACAATCCACAAACCTTTACCTCCATATATAACAATCCACAAACCTTGACCTCTGTATATAACAATCCACAAACCTTTACCTCTATATATAACAATTCACAAACCTTGACCTCTATAATATAACAATCCACAAACCTTGACCTCTATAATAAAACAATCCACAAACCTTGACCTCTATATATAACAATCCACAAACCTTGACCTCTATAATATAACAATCCACAAACCTTGACCTCTATAATAAAACAATCCACAAACCTTGACCTCTATATATAACAATCCACAAACCTTGACCTTTTATAAAACAATCCACAAACTTTGACCTCTATATATAACAATCCACAAACATTGACCTCTATAATAAAACAATCCACAAACCTTGACCTCTATAATAAAACAATCCACAAACCGTGACCTCTTTTATAAAACAATCCACAAACTTTGACCTCTATATATAACAATCCACAAACCTTGACCTCTATAATAAAACAATCCACAAACCTTGACCTCTATAATAAAACAATCCACAATCCTTGACCTCTATATATAACAATCCACAAACCTTGACCTCTATATATAACAATCCACAAACCTTTACCTCTATATATAACAATCCACAAACCTTGACCTCTATATATAACAATCCACAAACCTTTACCTCTATATATAACAATCCACAAACCTTGACCTCTATATATAACAATCCACAAACCTTGACCTCTATAATAAAACAATCCACAAACCTTTACCTCTATATATAACAATCCACAACCCTTGACCTCTATAATAAAACAATCCACAAACCTTGACCTCTATATATAACAATCCACAAACCTTGACCTCTATAATAAAACAATCCACAAACCTTGACCTCTATATATAACAATCCACAAACCTTGACCTCTATATATAACAATCCACAAACCTTGACCTCTATATATAACAATCCACAAACCTTGACCTCTATAATATAACAATCCACAAACCTTGACCTCTATAATAAAACAATCCACAAACCTTGACCTCTATATATAACAATCCACAAACCTTGACCTCTATAATATAACAATCCACAAACCTTGACCTCTATATATAACAATCCACAAACCTTGACCTCTATAATATAACAATCCACAAACCTTGACCTCTATAATAAAACAATCCACAAACCTTGACCTCTATAATAAAACAATCCACAAACCTTGACCTCTATAATAAAACAATCCACAATCCTTGACCTCTATATATAAGAATCCACAAACCTTGACCTCTATATATAACAATCCACAAACCTTTACCTCTATATATAACAATCCACAAACCTTGACCTCTATATATAACAATCCACAAACCTTTACCTCTATATATAACAATCCACAAACCTTGACCTCTATAATAAAACAATCCACAAACCTTGACCTCTATATATAACAATCCACAAACCTTGACCTCTTTTATAAAACAATCCACAAACCTTTACCTCTATATATAACAATCCACAAACCTTGACCTCTATAATAAAACAATCCACAAACCTTGACCTCTATATATAACAATCCACAAACCTTTACCTCTATATATAACAATCCACAAACCTTGACCTCTATATATAACAATCCACAAACCTTTACCTCTATATATAACAATCCACAAACCTTGACCTCTATAATATAACAATCCACAAACCTTGACCTCTATAATAAAACAATCCACAAACCTTGACCTCTATATATAACAATCCACAAACCTTGACCTCTATAATATAACAATCCACAAACCTTGACCTCTATAATAAAACAATCCACAAACCTTGACCTCTATATATAACAATCCACAAACCTTGACCTCTTTTATAAAACAATCCACAAACTTTGACCTCTATATATAACAATCCACAAACCTTGACCTCTATAATAAAACAATCCACAAACCTTGACCTCTTTTATAAAACAATCCACAAACTTTGACCTCTATATATAACAATCCACAAACCTTGACCTCTATAATAAAACAATCCACAAACCTTGACCTCTAAAATAAAACAATCCACAATCCTTGACCTCTATATATAACAATGCACAAACCTTGACCTCTATATATAACAATCCACAAACCTTGACCTCTATATATAACAATCCACAAACCTTGACCTCTATATATAACAATCCACAATCCTTGACCTCTATAATAAAACAATCCACAATCCTTGACCTCTATATATAACAATCCACAAACCTTGACCTCTATATATAACAATCCACAAACCTTGACCTCTATTATAAAACAATCCACAATCCTTGACCTCTATATATAACAATGCACAAACCTTGACCTCTATATATAACAATCCACAAACCTTGACCTCTATATATAACAATCCACAAACCTTGACCTCTATATATAACAATCCACAAACCTTGACCTCTATAATAAAACAATCCACAAACCTTGACCTCTTTTATAAAACAATCCACAAACTTTGACCTCTATATATAACAATCCACAAACCTTGACCTCTATAATAAAACAATCCACAAACCTTGACCTCTAAAATAAAACAATCCACAATCCTTGACCTCTATATATAACAATGCACAAACCTTGACCTCTATATATAACAATCCACAAACCTTGACCTCTATATATAACAATCCACAAACCTTGACCTCTATATATAACAATCCACAATCCTTGACCTCTATAATAAAACAATCCACAATCCTTGACCTCTATATATAACAATCCACAAACCTTGACCTCTATAATAAAACAATCCACAATCCTTGACCTCTATAATAAAACAATCCACAATCCTTGACCTCTATATATAACAATCCAGAAACCTTTACCTCTATATATAACAATCCACAACCCTTGACCTCTATAATAAAACAATCCACAAACCTTGACCTCTATATATAACAATCCACAAACCTTGACCTCTATAATAAAACAATCCACAAACCTTGACCTCTATATATAACAATCCACAAACCTTGACCTCTTTTATAAAACAATCCACAAACTTTGACCTCTATATATAACAATCCACAAACCTTGACCTCTATAATAAAACAATCCACAAACCTTTACCTCTATATATAACAATCCACAAACCTTGACCTCTATAATAAAACAATCCACAAACCTTTACCTCTATATATAACAATCCACAAACCTTGACCTCTATAATAAAACAATCCACAAACCTTGACCTCTATATATAACAATCCACAAACCTTTACCTCTATATATAACAATCCACAAACCTTGACCTCTATATATAACAATCCACAAACCTTTACCTCTATATATAACAATCCACAAACCTTGACCTCTATAATAAAACAATCCACAAACCTTGACCTCTGAATATAACAATCCACAAACCTTGACCGCTTTTATAAAACAATCCACAAACCTTGACCTCTATATATAACAATCCACAAACCTTTACCTCCATATATAACAATCCACAAACCTTGACCTCTGTATATAACAATCCACAAACCTTTACCTCTATATATAACAATCCACAAACCTTGACCTCTATAATATAACAATCCACAAACCTTGACCTCTATAATAAAACAATCCACAAACCTTGACCTCTATATATAACAATCCACAAACCTTGACCTCTATAATATAACAATCCACAAACCTTGACCTCTATAATAAAACAATCCACAAACCTTGACCTCTATATATAACAATCCACAAACCTTGACCTTTTATAAAACAATCCACAAACTTTGACCTCTATATATAACAATCCACAAACATTGACCTCTATAATAAAACAATCCACAAACCTTGACCTCTATAATAAAACAATCCACAAACCGTGACCTCTTTTATAAAACAATCCACAAACTTTGACCTCTATATATAACAATCCACAAACCTTGACCTCTATAATAAAACAATCCACAAACCTTGACCTCTATAATAAAACAATCCACAATCCTTGACCTCTATATATAACAATCCACAAACCTTGACCTCTATATATAACAATCCACAAACCTTTACCTCTATATATAACAATCCACAAACCTTGACCTCTATATATAACAATCCACAAACCTTTACCTCTATATATAACAATCCACAAACCTTGACCTCTATAATAAAACAATCCACAAACCTTGACCTCTATATATAACAATCCACAAACCTTGACCTCTTTTATAAAACAATCCACAAACCTTTACCTCTATATATAACAATCCACAAACCTTGACCTCTATAATAAAACAATCCACAAACCTTGACCTCTATATATAACAATCTACAAACCTTTACCTCTATATATAACAATCCACAAACCTTGACCTCTATATATAACAATCCACAAACCTTGACCTCTATATATAACAATCCACAAACCTTGACCTCTATAATATAACAATCCACAAACCTTGACCTCTATAATAAAACAATCCACAAACCTTGACCTCTATATATAACAATCCACAAACCTTGACCTCTATAATATAACAATCCACAAACCTTGACCTCTATAATAAAACAATCCACAAACCTTGACCTCTATAATAAAACAATCCACAAACCTTGACCTCTATAATAAAACAATCCACAATCCTTGACCTCTATATATAAGAATCCACAAACCTTGACCTCTATATATAACAATCCACAAACTTTGACCTCTATATATAACAATCCACAAACCTTGACCTCTATAATAAAACAATCCACAAACCTTGACCTCTTTTATAAAACAATCCACAAACTTTGACCTCTATATATAACAATCCACAAACCTTGACCTCTATAATAAAACAATCCACAAACCTTGACCTCTAAAATAAAACAATCCACAATCCTTGACCTCTATATATAACAATGCACAAACCTTGACCTCTATATATAACAATCCACAAACCTTGACCTCTATATATAACAATCCACAAACCTTGACCTCTATATATAACAATCCACAATCCTTGACCTCTATAATAAAACAATCCACAATCCTTGACCTCTATATATAACAATCCACAAACCTTGACCTCTATATATAACAATCCACAAACCTTGACCTCTATTATAAAACAATCCACAATCCTTGACCTCTATATATAACAATGCACAAACCTTGACCTCTATATATAACAATCCACAAACCTTGACCTCTATATATAACAATCCACAAACCTTGACCTCTATATATAACAATCCACAAACCTTGACCTCTATAATAAAACAATCCACAAACCTTGACCTCTTTTATAAAACAATCCACAAACTTTGACCTCTATATATAACAATCCACAAACCTTGACCTCTATAATAAAACAATCCACAAACCTTGACCTCTAAAATAAAACAATCCACAATCCTTGACCTCTATATATAACAATGCACAAACCTTGACCTCTATATATAACAATCCACAAACCTTGACCTCTATATATAACAATCCACAAACCTTGACCTCTATATATAACAATCCACAATCCTTGACCTCTATAATAAAACAATCCACAATCCTTGACCTCTATATATAACAATCCACAAACCTTGACCTCTATAATAAAACAATCCACAATCCTTGACCTCTATAATAAAACAATCCACAATCCTTGACCTCTATATATAACAATGCACAAACCTTGACCTCTATATATAACAATCCACAAACCTTGACCTCTATATATAACAATCCACAAACCTTGACCTCTATATATAACAATCCACAATCCTTGACCTCTATAATAAAACAATCCACAATCCTTGACCTCTATATATAACAATCCACAAACCTTGACCTCTATATATAACAATCCACAAACCTTGACCTCTATATATAACAATCCACAATCCTTGACCTCTATAATAAAACAATCCACAATCCTTGACCTCTTTTATAAAACAATCCACAAACTTTGACCTCTATATATAACAATCCACAAACCTTGACCTCTATAATAAAACAATCCACAAACCTTGACCTCTAAAATAAAACAATCCACAATCCTTGACCTCTATATATAACAATGCACAAACCTTGACCTCTATATATAACAATCCACAAACCTTGACCTCTATATATAACAATCCACAAACCTTGACCTCTATATATAACAATCCACAATCCTTGACCTCTATAATAAAACAATCCACAATCCTTGACCTCTATATATAACAATCCACAAACCTTGACCTCTATAATAAAACAATCCACAATCCTTGACCTCTATAATAAAACAATCCACAATCCTTGACCTCTATATATAACAATGCACAAACCTTGACCTCTATATATAACAATCCACAAACCTTGACCTCTATATATAACAATCCACAAACCTTGACCTCTATATATAACAATCCACAATCCTTGACCTCTATAATAAAACAATCCACAATCCTTGACCTCTATATATAACAATCCACAAACCTTGACCTCTATATATAACAATCCACAATCCTTGACCTCTATAATAAAACAATCCACAATCCTTGACCTCTATATATAACAATCCACAAACCTTTACCTTTATATAAAAAACAAAGTGCTTCATAGCAACAGTTTCTCTAATTTTAAAAATATGGATATGGGGTTTAAGGTGGGGAAAGGGGAGCAGTGGAAAACCTTCCACAGATTTTATGTAAGTAATAAACAATGTTAAGAGATCAAAAAATGAACAAGTCAAACATAACCAAGTATAATGAGCTTTGTAGATTCACCAGGATGGGCACACTCATCTTTGAACTGTGTCGTCTGGGTTTGATTCCTGATCTGACTGTAAATTCTCACATTAGTGTTTGTCAGCCAGGTGCCGGCCTTATGCTGGATGTTAAGCTTGGGATCCATCTAATACCTGTAGTTTTAAAGATTATATGGTGCCTTTTGTGAAGATTTGACGAGTTATCAACACTACCCTGGAACAAATTACAAATTCCTGCACAAATCAGTTCCAGTCGAATGCCAAGTCTGACCAGATGGTTCCCAAAGGTACGATGCCAAACTTCACCCTTGACCGACAACACAAGGTGGGATTAATTAGGGTTGTCACATTAGTAGGAATTGTAGTAGTAATAATAGTAGTAGTAGTAGTAGTAGTAGTAGTAGTAGTAGTAAATAATTAAGTACTATAGCTTTTTAAATCATTAGTAGTAGTAGTAGTAGTAGTAGTAGTAGTAGTAGTAGTAGTAGTAGTAGTAGTAGTAGATGATAATTAAGTACTATAGCTTTTTTAATCATTTGTCATATATGATATATTGTTGTTGGGAGGAAAACCCAAATTTTAAATTCAATCATTGCAGTATATGTTTCAGTATTATTGTAATTGGACCTACAAGAGCAAACGAAGGGTTCCAGCCAGGTTGATGCTAGCTTACATTTACAAGTTGACTAATAGTTCCAATATAACACCACAAATCTACAATAAATGAATTACCAATTATTTGACAAATTAATATAAAGGTATGGGTGAAATAAGTATTGTTTCGATAAATTATGTGGACAGTGCAACAAAATTACCATTCTCTAGAAGAAGAGATAGAACTGACAGTGGGACAAACATCAAGCGAATAAACGAACAGGATAAGAGCAGAGGGAGGAGGGGAGGAAACACTGAAACGATCAAGTTATTTGTTATTTAGTATGCAGATTGTGACTGCTGGTTGCATCATTGCTGGAAGCGTGGCTGCGTCGCTGATGCAGTGCCCCCTGTTCCCAGTAAACTGGTACTCACTCATTTTACTGACCTCGGAAGGATGACAGGCTGAGGTGACCGACCTGGTGTTATTTAACCGAACGACAGGGGCAGAAACTCAGGACCATAAGATCTTAAGCCAACCACCTTGGCAGTTAAGCCACCAACAGGCTGAGGAAAACTTTATGGGGTTACAAAGATAATGGGATGGAATTGGGGATTAGAAGAGATGGCGGTGCACTGCTCGCTGGAAGCTCTGGAGGGAAGAGTGAGACTGAACAGCCTCTAGAAGGGGGTTCCATAGACGGGAGAAGCAAGGAATAAATAGTTCAGGTGTGCCGTCAACCTGGATTTTGGCAGTTTAACCAAGAGTGGGTTCCTGGAAGAATGTGTGCATCCTCAAGCAGATCGGGAGAGTTGAAGGATTCAGAGAGTAGAGGGAGTAATATTGGGGAAAGAGGAGGTAAAAACTGTGATGCTGGGACACCAGCCCACAGTGGAAAACATTACTCTATTGAGGTATCGACAAAGGCTTTGCAGACTGTGAATAGCTCTGATTTCCCAAGGAAACACTTGGATATATGGAAGATGCCCATTCTGTCGCTGACATTAGAGACCAACTTTGTTATGTGGTCGGCCCAGGAAAGATCATGACTGATGGTAAGGCCTAGAGGTTCAAGAGACCGAACCTCTTCCAGCGGATGACCAAGGAAACAGATAGGTGGGTTTGTTTGACGATCATTTCGAAGCGAAGATTGTAGGACTTTCCAGGATTAAAGGACATGTTTCATTTATCAGACCAGAGTGTAATCATTTCCAGATCAGGAAAGAGAGATCAGCTCCTGTCAGTCTGGCAGAGGGATGGGGTACTGTATGACAAAATGTAGAGCCATCTGCAAAATGGAAGAGAGGGTTCTTAAGAGCACCAGAGAGGCCATTTATATTTAATTGAGGCACATGACTGGATCCCTAACAATGCCTTGGAGATCTCCAGCCTCCACTGGGAGAGAGGAGGAGAGGGTCCATTGAACATGTTTACTGTGTGAGTGGAGAAAGTCAGAAATCTAGTCATGAAGGTGGCCTTCTATATATATATGAATGATCGTTTTAAGGCCATTTTTCCCCGCTAGAGCGGGGGTTAGCCTTGCGGGCCCCATGACAATCATGGTTCCCTGTTTGAGGCAATGTTTTTATGGCCGGATGCCCTTCCTGACGCCAACCCTTGGTCACGCTCTTACGATGCGCAGGGATACTGTGTACCTATTCTAAATCGGGGTACACACCGTGATCATTCATCCCAGCAAGCTTCAAGCTTCTATGCTCCAGGCAAAGTGCTTGACAAGCAAAGAAGAATACCAGACTGTATTGAATACCTGTGACCTGATCAGGAAGACAGTCCTAATCTCTTGTTGTGAGATTTAGGTGACCCAACAATTGCTGAGAGAAGACAAGAAAGCATGTCCTGAGTTGAGTGACTGGGATAGAATCTAAACTGATGGCCAGGGATCAAGCTGTTTGGAAACAGGAAAGACTTGACATCTGAAGCAATGAAGATGGCTTTGCTTGTAAATGGGAGTAATCTCACTGGCCTATTGTTGGTATGATCTGTTTTTGCACACTACTTGTGGATGGGAATGATGTTTCCTGACTTCCTTGCAGAGTCGAGGTCGCTGAAGCGAAGCACAGACTGAATAGGGCAGATAGAGAGGAAGCAAGACCAGCAGAGCAGGATTTGAGAACATAGGCACTGATGCCACTTGAGCTCATTGTCGAAGCAGGGTCAAGGCTGGACACAACTTTCTCACGCGAGAAGAACACAGAATCCAGTAGAAAGTGGGAATGTTGGTGTCTAATGGGAGCAGAACGAGAAGGGTTAGATTCAGAAGATTTGGAAGCAAAAACAGATATTCTGCCTCGCTCGAGCAGTCTGCAGTAATGTCATTTGAGATGATATATGGGATGGAGGGGGAGCATACACCGGACACTAACTTGACAAGGCACCCCTATAACTTGGAGGAAGGAAACTGGTCGGAGAGTTCAGCCTTGAGATTTGTAAGATGTTTTCTACCTTGCCTCAGGATAGACTCACACTTGTTGCCAGCCTTACGGTATAAACAAGAGTTACCCTCAGTAACATGTTAGCTTAAAAGAAAGCTACCTGCCTGACTGCAACAACCTCCCCACAGGATTCAGTGTGCCAGGGTATTGAGGATGGATAGGAAAACCATACATTGGATGGGATAAACTGGTGTATTTTGGAAGTGCATAAAGTGATAAAGAAAGTAGATTTTTGTGAAAGTATTCTTCGGCAGAATGAATATCAACTGCTGTGGTGGTGCAATCCTTGTGTGAGAGGGTATATTGAAGTCCCTGCCAGTTGGCCCGTGCGGAGAGCTGTATTCTGCGTCATTGAGGTTGCTCATTTACAATATCTGGAGAGATATGGGCCTTGACAAGAAAGTGATCAGAAGAGCCAATAAGGGCAGAAGAGGAACAAGAGGGATTGGATGGAAAGTCATTGCTAGCTCCAGGAGGGAGGACGTACCAGTAGTAGAAATCCAGGTTGAGAAGTTTATAGACTAGGTCAAACTCACAGAGGCACAGGAGACCTTTACTGCAATGCCACGGTTGGTTGTTGCCAGGCCAACACCCAACCAGCTGCCATGGTAACAGTTGAAGTCACTGCAAATGAGAAATAGATTACTGTTCTAATAATAATAATAATAATGCAACGGAATAGACTTGAGTTGGTATGGCCGAATTTTAGCAAAGTTTTCCACTAAGTCAATGGTGCTGGTTTTGTTGACTTTGTTTACAGTGATAGCTCATCTTCTGTGAACGTTGACACAGTAGTTCCCTTTCACTTTCATTAGAGTTAACAGCTCATATATTTGAACTACATTGCTCGTGCAAAGCCATTTTCAGAGTGCCTGAATGTTTTTCAAAATGCTTTTGGAAAACTTATTGCCATGATAAAATCCTGCACAGGATTTTCTTTATGAATAGAAAACTTCAATAAAACATTTTAAAATTACACCATGAACAATGTCCAGCAATATACCGAGCTACACTTAAAAGTGACCTGTTTTATGAAACATGCCTTTTGAGCAATATATTTAAATATTCCCCTGTGTTGCGAAAGAAAATATAAAGGGCCTCTACCTAAATTAATGTTACTAAAATATCCAAACCTGAAGGTTTCCAAAAATATGCTGTGCAGCTGTAATATTGAAATCACAGTTGTTTTTGTTGTTGTTGTTGTTGAAATCACATTCAATCTCGCAATCAAAACGTCGACAGTGTGTAAATTTCTTTTGTAGACCTCCGAGTGGTAATATCTCAAGTTGCCATTCTCCCTCCATCAGCAGCAGCCATAACCAACAAAGTGGCTTTTATACTCCTCGTTTTTCCCACTCGTACTCAAGGTAAATAATATCTTTTTCGCAAAATGACGAAATTATGTTCTTGCATGGAGGGCATATTGACACCATTAAAGATGGTAGTTTGGTCCATAAAAGGCCAAAAAGATGAGAAACTCAGCAATGCTGAACACTATTTGTATGTTGGACAGAGTGGCGTGGACAGACAAGCAAGTGCTCTGCTTCCGATAAATGCCAATCAGTCATAGATTTGGCTAGAAATATGGACAAACCCAAGCTGAAATTTTTCAGCTGCCCCAACAATTCTGCTGCAACACACACCAAAAAGACGCGAGTCTCCTGATTCGGAGGAAGTACGGTTTCAACAATAACAAGAGGTAAAGTTACAAAATGGCTGGCTTGTTTAGTTTTCCCAAATAAACTGAGGATTCATTATGCATAGAACCAAGGTTCAAATGCTATATATATATATATATATATATATATATATATATATATATACATATATATATATATATATATATATATATATATATATTAGCATGACTCGGCACGCGCCGTTTCAGAGGGGTAGCCATCTTTGACCATGTCTGCTTTCTCAGGAGTGAGGGATGGCGGGAATGGTGGGTGTGGGTTAGTGGTGGTGATGGTGGATTGGGGATCGTGTGGGAAGTGGGGGAATGGTGGAGGGGGATGGGGTGGATGGTGGTGGGGGAATGGTGGGGGAGAGCGGCCAAAATTGGGTCTTCAGGGACTTTTGGGTTTTCAGGGACTTTTGGGTCATTTGGGTCTTCAGGGTATTTTGGGCCTTCGGGGTATTTTGGGTCTTCAGTGTGTTTTGGTTCCTCTGGGTCTTTAAGGGTCTTTGGGGTATTTTGGTTCTTTGGAGTCTTTAAGGGTCTTTCGGATCTTTGCGGTGTTTTGGGTCTTCAGGGTATTGTTACGTGCTCCTCCCCAAACCCCGGTCACGGTGTACCTCCGAGCCCCGAAAGGAGTCACAGCAGAGAGATGTGTTATTCTGTGTGTCAATGACCAATGGTGAAACCACACCAATTGTTACCAACAAACAAGTATTGTATTAAGGTCACACAAGAATAACAGCACAAGAACAATATTAATCAATTGTACAACAAACATTATATCATTCCTATTGTACCATCAGTTTCTTACAATATAACTCACTGTGCTCCAAGTGAGCGAAAAGAACATTCCCAAAGTCTCTGTCCCGGCACCAAGCCAAAGTCGATCCACGCTCCGGTGATCGCAAGAAAAATGTCGTAGCGAGACCAGAATCCAGTTCGGCTGACAGTCATGCTGCCAAAGAGGTGCAAAGGTGCCCTCAAAAGGCGACTGGGAAATCACACCTTCGGGTATGAACGTTCAACGGCTCCCAAACGAAGAACCGCAAATTTCCAATCGAAATCCACATTACACACGCAAACCAGGCTAACGGCTGGGTGCGGTGAAATGGCTGGAGCGAGGTGAAAAGGCTGGAGCGATGCGAAATGGCGGGAGTGAGGCAAAATGGCCGCCGGGCCCGTGCTGGAGGCATACCTGCACTCCAACAACGATTCTCTTCGGAATCAACCGCAAAACCTGTCACGCAGGTTTATCTGTCACAGCGATCACAACTCTGTCACAGGAATCCCTTTCCCAGGAAACCCAAAGTTCGCTCGTGACCTCCGTTCGCCAGTGTCTCCTCGAGACCTCAAAGCAGCTCGGCTTTTCTTCCCGACCTCACTTGCCCCGCTTTTTTCTTGCTCTTCTTCTTCTTCCGGTTCCTCCCGAACCGGTTTCCGGTTTCTTTTAAAACACTAAATTTTTACCTTTTGAAAACAGTTATCTCCATTTCACTTAAACGATAACAATAATAGTACATGGAACCAAAAATGCTTACAGTGGATGAAAACCACAACGACGGAAGTGACGAATCCGTAACAGTATTTTGGGTCTTTAGGGGTCTTTTGGGCATTTAAGGGTCTCCAGGGTCTTTTGGGTCTCTGTGTCTTTAAGGGTCTTTTTGGTATTTGTGGTTATTTTGGGTATTCGGGGTCTTTAAGGGTATTTTTGGTATTTTGGGCCTTTTGTGTCTTTAAGGGTCTTCGGGTTCTTCAGTGTCTTTTAGGGTATTTTCGGTCTTCGGGGTGTTTTGTGTCTTCAGAGCCATTTGGGTCTTTTGGATCCTCTGGGCCTTTAAGGGTATTTTGGGTCTTCGGGGTCTTTTGGGTCTTTGGGGTATTCAGGGGATTTTGGATATTCATGGTGTTTTGGGTCTTCAGGGTGTTTTGGGTCTTCGTGGTCTTTTGGGTCTTCGGGGTCATTTGGGTCTTCATGGCCTTTTGGATCCTCTGCACCTTTAAGGGTATTTTGGGTATTTGGGGTGTTTTGGCTCTTCAAGGTATTTTGGGTCTTTGCAGTCTTTAAGGGTATTTTGGGTCTTCAGGGGTCTTTTGGTTCCTCTGAGTATTTGGGATATTTTGGTTCTTCGGGGTATTTAAGGGTCTTTTGGGTCTTCAGGTGCTTTTGGGTCTTAAGGATCTTTTGGTTCCTTAAAGTCTTTAAGGCTCTTTGGGGTATTTTGGGTCTTTGCAGTCTTTAAGGGTATTTTGGGTCTTCAGGGGTCTTGGGTGCCTTAACGGGTCGTCAAAGATCTGAGCCGTCTCAGCAGTTTAAAGGGTCAAAAGGTATATTCCAACAGTACGTAATTAAGAGTTCACGGACTGTGTTAAGATGTTAATTTTATTTGAAGAAAAAGAAGACGTTTTGGTCACAAATAAACATACAAACAAACATCACCATATACGTTTGCTCTATTATAATAAGACTGTACATTGTCTACTAATCACACTATATAAAGTTGAGAAGTGTCTGTCTGTGAGATTATTCATATATTTGACTGCTATGCACTTCTGAATTGCAGGATAGAATGAGTTGACGGATGGTGGACGCCGGGATATTAGGGATAAGACAATCATAGTCCCGGGGGTTCGGGGTTTGGGGTGGGGGATGGGGGGAGCGCAAGGTCTCTCTTTGTAAATGCGTATCATACAGCTCTGCTCTTGATGAGGAAGGAGAGGCCACACTGTCTACAACCGGAAGCAGAGTCCACACCGTCTACAATGGGAAGCAGAGGCCATTCCGTCTCCAATGGGAAGCAGAGGCCACACCATCTACAATGGGAAGCAGAGGTCACACCGTCTACAACGGGAAGCAGAGGTCACACCGCCTACAGCGGGAAGCAGAGGCCACACCATCTACAATTGGAAGCAGAGGTCACACCGCCTACAGCGGGAAGCAGAGTCCACACCCTCTACAATGGGAAGCAGAGGCCATTCCGTCTCCAATGGGAAGCAGAGGTCACACCGTATACAACGGGAAGCAGAGGCCACACCCTCTACAATGGGAAGCAGAGGTCACACCGTCTACAACGGGAAGCAGCGGTCACACAGCGTACAGCGGGAAGCAGAGGCCACACCATCTACAATGGGAAGCAGAGGTCACACCGTCTACAATTGGAAGCAGAGGTCACACCGTATACAACGGGAAGCAGAGGCCATTCCGTCTCCAATGGGATGCAGAGGCCACACCAACCTACAATGGGAAGCAGAGGTCATACCCTCTCCAATGGGAAGCAGAGGTCACACCCTCTACAACGGCAAGCATAGGCCACACCATCTACAATGGGAAGCAGAGGACACACCGTCTCCAATGGGAAGCAGAGGTCACACCCTCTACAACGGCAAGCATAGGCCACACCATCTACAATGGGAAGCAGAGGACACACCGTCTACAACGGGAAGCAGAGGCCACACCCTGTACAACAGGAAGCATAGGTCACACCGTCTACAACGGCAAGCATAGGCCACACCATCTACAATGGGAAGCAGAGGTCACACCATCTACAATGGGAAGCAGAGGTCACACCATCTACAATGGGAAGCAGAGGACACACCCTCTACAACGGGAAGCATAGGCCACACCCTCTACAACGGGAAGCATAGGCCACACCCTCTACAACGGGAAGCATAGGCCACACCCTCTACAACGGGAAGCAGAGGCCACACCCTCTATAACGGGAAGCATAGGCCACACCCTCTACAACGGGAAGCATAGGTCTGTGTATTAATGTGAAAAGCGAGGTACTATTTTGCATCATCCCTTAAAGGATCACGCATGCAATGTTCAGCATTATTCTCTTTGATGTATAAATACAATATTGAAAAATTACCAATGACTCCGGAAGTATCATTTTGTTCGATCCCTGTTCTTGCTTTCAACCTGTTTGAGTGAGTTACTTTGAATGTATTCAGGCTTGGCCTTGCAGCACAGTAGCAGAGATACAAAAGTAAATGTTATTTGATCTTCACTATACAGCTGTTGATATTATATTTTTTTTATTTAAATCAGCATGTGCTAAAATTTCATTCACAAATTATTCTGGACTTCCCTTGTCTAACTCAAAACACATTTTAGACATATGCAAGAGCGGCAGAGAAGGTTTTTTTTAGGACGGGTGTGGTCATGTCGTTTGGGCCCGTTGCAGCGTCAGAGGCGACTGCGAGGGTTGCCAGAAAGCTCACCTTCTCAGATGGGAAAGACAGTGTCCAAGAATAGTTGGGTGGGTACAAGGAATGAAGGGTTGGGTATGCGAGATTTGGAAGCAAACACAGGCAATTTCACTTACATTTGCGGATTCAGCGTTCAATTCTATATAAGTGAGTGTATTTTGAGGCATGTGTGACTTCAAATAAAATTGTAAGCCAGGAAAACGTTCGTTTCATTCCTTAGGGATACAACATGTAAAACTGGCCCAAACGTCAAAACAAAACTAGCTCATTTTAAGTCGGACAAGATAATGCGACCACTCATTCTTCTGGGAAGAATCCCGTGCACATGCTGGTCACACTTATAACTCACCTAAGTCTTTATAAGTTCATCAAATACTGACACCGCGATTGACATTCGCTGAGGTAAATGTTGATATCTCTTCTGAGGTAAAAAAAAAAAAAAAAAAAAAAGCCCCAAAAAACAGTTTTAAAGCATTATACGTATCAAACGATACATTTTATGAAACGGGGAAACCTAATGCACACTTTGGTGGTTTTAAAATGACAGAATATGTCTTTATTAGAAAAAAAAAAAAAAAGAACCTTGAAGACGACTCTGCTAAAAAATACACCACTCTAACGCATAACCACGAGTTTAAACTACATCTATCTATAATTCCAGTAATCTCTGTCTGTACGTTTGTACGTTTGTACGTCTGTTTGTCTGTGACCGCTGTTTCTCGACAACCACGGGTCCGATATACTTTTAACTTGCCAGGTATATTGCTGGGGACCCGAGGATGTGCCTTTTCAAGGTTTCATATTAATCGGACAATTACTTACCGAGCTATGTCCAAAAAACGATTCAACCAATCAGAGAGCAGCGAACGATCGCGTGTGCCGAACGTGGCGGACACACTCTGCCTCGGATGGCACATTTGAGAGCGTATTCATTTATTTCACGTTTGCAAACTATGTTGGCGTTAAACGATGTTTTACAACTAATAAAACCGAATTTGCGATTCATTCGCTTTCCTGCGCGTTTGTGCACGCGATGGCGATTTCTTTACCAAACTCCGGAAGCCGTTCGCTTTGGACCAAACCATTGCATGTAAATAGAGGGGGGGGGGATTGTCACCGTACTCGCAAGCCGTTCGCTTTGGACCAAACCATTTCATGTAAATAGAGGGGGGGGGATATAATTTTAGATATAGATATAGTACGGGCAATGCCCTAGTTTAAAACAAATATGAAAACTATTTTCATATCACAATGTTAAATATAGAGTATATAGAAGATATTGTTAAAAAAAAATGAGCCCTATCTTCCAATGGTAAACAATTCTCCAAAAAAATCCTGGATCTGGAATAATATCCTGGGCTTCACCAAAAACTAATCAATTCTTCCTTATCCCAAGGGCAATCATCCCACCAACTTTCATCCAAATCCGTTAAGAATTTTTCCAGATATCTTGTACACAAACACACAAACACACACACACACACACACACATACACACACACACACGGACACGATCGAATGCATTACTCCCTGACGGGAGTAACAATGTTGAGCAAGGTTTTCAATCGAGTCCAAAAATGTTTTTAAAAAGTCAAAATGTCAAAATGTCACGCAAAAGACGGGACCCTAACCATAACCATAAAAGACACTGAAGATCCCGAAGACCCTTAAAGACACAAAAGACCCCAAAGGCCCAAAATACCGAAAACACCTGAAGACCCTTTAAGACACAAAAGACCCCAAAGGCCCAAAATACCGAAAAGACCCTGAAGACCCTTAAAGACCATGAAGACCCAAAATACTACAAATACCGAAAAGTTTCAGCTAAAAGACACTGAAGATCCTGAAGACCCTTAAATACACAAAAGACCCCAAAGGCCCAAAATACCGAAAAGACCCTTAAAGACCATGAAGACCCAAAATACTACAAATACAGAAAAGTTTCAGCTATTATATACAATACAATTATCTCTTTATAATAAACAGAGAGAATAAGACAGACATGGTGACAGAAAGAAAGGGATCACAAATCTTGTTCTTTTGCACATGTCAGTCACAATCATTTTCTATCATCACTTGGGGGTTGTGTAGGGCCCCTGCATCCCAGAGCCTCGTATCTCTTGTGCCTTTTCAAACTTGCTCCAAATGTGTTCCTTTCCCGTCCAAAATCCATCTCGCGTGTAGTGACATCTACTCGAAAGTTTCTCTTTCTCAATTGAACACAGCTGCAAGTGAATGCCGATGTGAAGAATTCTGTTTGAATCATTATTTCAGAGCAGAGGTTTATGAAATCTATGACTGTTTGTGCAGTGGAACACCACTTTGCATGCTTGGAACTCGGAATCATAATCGTTGGATCATGCATATTTCAGATAGATGTTTGGAATGCTCACATCAAAGAGAGCTTATTTTAACCCATGATCACTACCTCTTGTGATTCTTCACTATTGAGCGATGGGGCCAAAAACGATTTATTCATGATATCTCAAAACGTTATGTACGAGTTATGACAAAACTAGGTGGATGAGTTGGTTAGGCGACAATAACAAGCTGATTCGATTTTGGTTATGGTCCGGATCCAGATTGAGCCTTTCAGTGGGATACAAATCAGAAACTGTTCAGCCTGGCGGAGGTCATGTCATTCTTGTTCTATCTGCCTTTTTTGGCCAGAGTATCTGTGCAGGCCACATTTTGTGAGTTAAAAAATATCTGAATGATGCACTCCTAACATTCGAGCATCCAATAACTGGAAAAAAAAACGAAAAAAAAAACTAAATATGGAAGGGTGAATGATTATAAGAACAAACAATAATTTGTGTTGAACAAATGATGAAGAGTGTGGAAAATATAGCTGCAGAGGAGTTCTTCCGTAGAATGGACAGGGAGTAAAGAAGATGAGAGTTAGGACAGCATTAAAAGGCAAGGGTCTTTCAGTTAGAGAATAGTTAATGCATGGAATGGTCGTGGCAGCAGAGGGGGTAGAAAGGTTTAAATTGGAATTAAATAAGTGATGATTTCTGGTGTCGGAGTAGCACAGGCATGATGGGCCAAATGACCTGCTCCTGCACCAACGTTCCTTGTGTGGGACGTAGTTACCTTAGCCACCAAAGGCGGTCAGAGGTCATGGTTTCACCCCTGTCTGTCTGTCTGTGAGCATGATATCTCAAAAAGGTATGGACGGATTCGGACGAAACTTGGGTGGATGAGTTGGTTTGGTGACAAGAACAAGGCGATTAGATTTTGGTTCAGGTCCGAATTCATATCCGGACTATCAGTGGCAGGGGCGGATCCGGGGGGAGGGGTGCAGGGGGTGCGCACCCCCCCCCCCTTCGATCCAGGATGAGGGTGCAGGCGGTGCGAATGTGCTGCACTGTTGGACCAGGGAAGAACACAAGGAACTGCAGAAACTTCCAAGAACGCACGAAATGCCGTTTCTGACGATCAATTTTTTTTAATTTCCTGGGGGAGGACCCCCCTCCCCTCCTCCCCCCCCAACGCTATAGTTTCATGCACCCCCCCCCCCCGTCTTGAAATTCCTGGATCCGCCCCTGAGCGGGATACAAAACGTAAACAGTTCAGTCTGGAGGAGGCATGCTCTCTACCGAGTGTACTTCTAGCTTTAGACTTGTGATTATAAAAGACTCAACAGAGGGAATAAATTATTAATTTATCTTTGAAGCACATGCGAAACTCATTTTACATTCAAACAAATACATTGGTGGGGCGTTCAAAATGTTCTGCAAATGAGACATTCACGAGGCTAACTCACGTGTTATCATTTATTATACACACAATGAAAATAAAAGAAACCTTGGCGTATTTTGGATTTATGTTTCTAATTCTTAGGACATTTTGAAGGGCTCTCATAATGCCACAAGGAAACTACAGTCAGCAGTAATTATGCCCAGAAAGGTAACTGTAAAATGAATATATAAAGGAACGAACAACAGATGGATAAAATTGGGCATCATTCCCAGATTCAACCACTGCGGGTCACTCTGAGAGCGCAACTCAACTTGGAAACCGGAGGATTAACTATCGATTGGTCGAGTCTGTAACGCTCCCTTCCGACACTCCCACACTCCACCCCTGAGCAACTCCAAGTTCGGAGGCAATGGGGAGGTGCTGATGACATCATGTCTGGTTGCCATTGGAGACCAGACAGCTGGGACGTGACTGCCTGGAGTGGGAGGGGATTCGGTGCGTAAAGAAGGACTCCGAGAACAGCAGAGAGCGGTGCGGACAGGGCAGGCAGAAGTGAGTGGTCTGTGACGGTGTAAGTTTGAGGATCCTGTCCGACAATAATGGGATGCTAGTTTTGAGAAGTTTAAGCGAAACGTATCATTGTGAAAGGGAGGAAGGGATTTGATGATGGATATTAAATGAGATGGTTTGGAAAAGTATAGTGGAGACATGGATGAAAAAGGAATAGGGAGTCAATCAACAGATAACAGGTCTTTTCTCCAATAATGGAAGGTTGGCAGTGGAAAACCATCTGTAAGTGGTCTGTGGAAAACAAAGTCTGCTGTTAGTGTGAAAGACCTTTAGAGGGTGGCATGGAGAACGCCATATAGTGTTACAGATGGAAACTATTTAGGGAAAAAAAGGGGCCGTTGCAAAACAGGGAATTAATATACAGGGAGTAAGTGGTAAGTGGGGGCTTACGTGGTACCTTGGAGGTGGTGTGCTCGAATTTGAGCCGTCTCGTCTGGGTTCGATTCCTGGCTCGACAACATCCGTGCTATCCTGATGCTTTGCAGGCACGTTGCATCAACGACTGAGCTGTCTTTGCGAGAGGTGTGATGAGCCGGATGTCTCATCTGTCGATGTCAAAATCCCACCTATGCAAATCAGCCATTTGGTCCTGATAGGCGCTACCATTATAAAAGCCTGAATTTATTAGGCCTTTTGTTTATGGTTACTTTAGAGTGGAGATCATGTGACACGGACAGACATACTCACGCACGAGCCAGGAAGTTCTGCAGAGCATGAATGTCGACACATGCAACTGGTAAAGTTAATGATTTCAGGAATGGAGAATGATCAACTAGAGTTGACAAAGAAAAAGGTCAGGTGTGTGGAATGGATGCATTCCTTAAACAGTGCTGACTGAGAGATCTGATGAATTGCTTCAGCTTATACTACACTGAGCCAAACCATAATACAACCGTAAACTCTCACAACACAGATACAACTACAGTGCCTTCAGAAAGTATTCACATCCCTTGACTTTTTCACATTTTGTTGTTACAGCCTGAATTGAAAATGGATTAAATTGAGATTTTTGTTACTGATCTACACATAATACCCCATTGCGTCAAACTGAATTTTTTATATTTTTTTTAAAGAAATTTCCATAAATCAATTAAAAATGAAGCACAAAATATCTAATTAACATAAGTATTCAACCCCCTGAGCCAATACTTCGTAGAAGCACCTTTGGCAGTGATTACAGTTTTGAGTCTTCTTGTATATGTCTGTATCAGCTTTGCACATCTGGACTTGGGAAGTCTCACCCATTCCTGCTTGCAGATTTGCTCAAGCTCTGCCAAGTTGAATTGGGAGTGTTGGTGAACAGCAATTGTGAAGTCTTTCCACAGATTCTCAATGGGATTTAAATCTGGGCTTTGAGTGGACCACTCAAGGACTTTAACATTCTTGTTCTGAAGCCATTCCAGTGTTGCTTTGGCTGTATGCTTGAGGTCATTGTCCTGTTGCAACGTAAATCTTCACCACAGTCGAAGTTTTTTGCACTCTGAAGCAGGTTCTCCTCAAGGATTTGCCTGTATTTGCCTCCTTTCATTGTTCCCTCTATCATTACAAGTCTCCCAGTCCCTGCCGCTGAAAAGCATCCCCATAGCATGATACTGCCACCACTATGCTTCACCGTAGGGATGGTGTTAGATGGGTGATGAGATGTGCTTGGTTTCCACCAGATGTAGCACTTTGCATTCAGGCTAAAGAGTTAAATTTTGTCTCATCAGACCACAGAATATTTCGCCGAATGCTCTCAGAGCCTTTCACCTGCCTCTTTGGAAACTCCAAGTGTGCTGTCACATGCCATTTTCTCAGGAGTGGCTTCCATCTGTCCACTCTCCCTCCCATAAAGCCTACGTTTGTGAAATGCTGCAGAGACTGTTTTCTTTCCGGCAGGTTCTGCCATCTCAGCCAAGAAAGTCTGTCGTTCTGCCGGTGTGGTCATTGGGTTATTGGTCACCTCCCTGACTAAGGTCCTTCTTACCCGGTTGCTCAGTTTGTTCGGACAGCCAGCTCTAGGAAGAGTCTGGGTAGTTCCATATTCTTTCCCTTTGCTGATGGATCTCACTGTGTTCTTGGAACTTTCAATACTTTAAATTGTTTTATACCCCTCCCCAGATCTATGCCTCCTCACAATTCTATGTCAGAGTTTTACGGACAGTTCCTTAGACTTTGTGGTGGAGTTTCTGCTCTGACATGCACTGTCAACTGTGGGATCTTGTATAGAAAGGTGTATTTCTTTCTAAATCATGCCCAATCAATTTAATTGGCCACAGGTGGACTCCAATTAAGTTGTAGAGACCCTCAAGGATGATCAAAGGAAATTGGGTGCACCTGAGTTCAATTTGGAGTGTCGTAGCAAAGGGGTGAATACTTATTGACTCAAGACATTTCTGCTTTTCATTTTTAATTATTTCGTAATTTGTTGTCCACTCTGAAATTATGGGGTATTATGTGTCGATCAGTGACAAAAAAATCTCAATTTAATCAATTTGGAATTCAGACTGTAACACAACAAAATGTGAAAAAGTCAAGGGGTGTGAATACTTTCTGGTGGCACTGTATATCTACATACAATGTATTACATTGAAACCTGTTAAAAGACCTAGTAACTGATTTAATGACCAGCTGGATCAACTACTGGCCTTCATCTATCTATAATTCCAGTAATCTCTGTGTGTGTGTGTGTGTGTGTGTGTGTGTGTGTGTGTGTGTGTGTGTGTGTGTGTGTGTGTGTGTATGTGTGTATGTCTGTGACCGCTGTTTCTCGACAACCACGGGTCCGATATACTTGAAACTTGCCAGGTATATTGCTGGGGACCTGAGGATGTGCCTTTTCAAGGTTTCATATTAATCGGACAAGTAGTTACCGAGCTATGGCGATTTCTTTACCAAACTCCGCAAGCCGTTCGCTTTGGACCAAACCATTTCATGTAAATAGAGGGGGGGGATTGTCACCGTACTCGCAAGCCGTTCGCTTTGGACCAAACCATTTCATGTAAATAGAGGGGGGGGGATATAATTTTAGATATATATATAGTACGGGCATGCCCTAGTTCATCATAAAGGCAGGTTGTTTTTTTTCAGAAGTAAATAGGACAGTGCAGTAAAACTATAGAACTACTCTAAGCCTGTTCAGTCAGACACCTAATCTTTCGAGGTTATCTTACAGAATCAGACATACATTATAATCGCTAAACATTGCCAGACGTGACATTTTGAGGATGCAAAATCTAAGCTCATGGAAGAGCGAGGGAACAGAGGGTAAAAACGCATTGTAATGACAGTGGAGCCACAGGTGGACACAACAATATCAAATTTCAAAACAAGTGCAAGGAGGGCAAAAAATAAGTACGTAGAGGCTTGGGTTCTCAGCTCTGCATTGGCCTATTGGGTGTTCCCATTTGAGCACTTACCTCTTGTTGCAGATATCCCAGGTTTAAATGCCATACACTTTTTGGGTTTGTCCATTGTCTAGTGCATGCACTTGTAGTCAAGTCTCCTGATGTTTTTGTTCTGCACACAGCAAGCTCCTCAAAAGCCCTTTAACCCTGTTAAAAAGGCCTTCAAGACAAGTAAGTCAAACATGAAGGCCAAGTATAAAGAGAAGGCATTAAGTGAGGTGTTTAAAAAAAGGACTAACATTTTTTAGAGTATCTCGGTTGTTTCGTATGCAGCCTATGACTGCTTGGCTGCATCACTTTCTGGGAGAGCCACTGTGCCGCTGATGCAGTGCCCCCTGTTACCAGTCAGCTGGTACTCATTTTGCCAACCACGGAAGGATGACGGGCTGAATCAACCCACCTGGTGTTAGTTCAATGGCGAGACAGGTGCTCAAACTCAGAACCCAAGATCTCAAGTCATCCGCCTTAACCGGTAAGCCAACACCAGGCTTAGGGAAAGGGTAAGAGGCAGGAACGGATGATAAATAATGTGGTATACCTGGGTACTGGAAAATCATTCACTATTTTGTTGAAACATAATTTTCATTCGAAAAGATTGCATTTTTCAAAATTTGATAAAACAAAAATTATTTGAGTTATTTAATGCTATGAAAATGTAATAATAGCAATTACAATGACGTGATGTCCTGCTATTCGGAGTTATACAACAAAAACGAGTCAAACGAAGTATGTATACACACACATGATTCTGATGTACCATACAGTACATAGGGTTGGTGCTGCCGAAGTAGTTTATTGGTAAGGTTTATACTGGGTGGTTTGCCATTGCCTTACCAACATGGTTTGTCCATGCTCTATGCTTTTAACTGCTAAGCTTCAGGAACTGTCATGACATTTTAAAGTCTTTGGTATGACATGATCGGGGTTCAAAACTCCGACCTCCCAGACTCTGAGCTCGTGCTTTAACCATTACACCACTGAGTTGTGGAAGTACAGCCCGTACAAATGTTAATGACAGGCGGATGATGTGTTGGTTTGGCATGTGTATAATAAAGTAGTTCCATCATGGCTACTCACTAAACTGGTGTTTCTCGATCATTCCCTGTTGTCAGGGAACACTTCCCCCTTCAGCCATTCATATAGTCCCCCGTACCTTTTGATCAACTTTCTCTTTTGCACACTTCTCTCTCTAATCATCGACTCCTCTGGCTACCTATTCACCCACCATCTGGGTCATCCCTGGGTCTACTTCAAATTGAGCAGTTTCAGTTATTCTGAGGCACCATGTACTTTTATCAAATTTATAACTGGGTGGTGATCATATAAGTTAACATAGAGTTAAAGAAATTAACTTAACCCTCCTCCTCCACCCCCCACCCCCACTCCCAACCACACACGCACACACACACACACACACGGCACATCATCAACTGTTTCAACTAGTCTGCTAAGCTGGGACGGCGAACGAATCATAATAAATGCATAAGATCAAGAACACTGCACCAAAGAAATGAAAAAGATGGCGGGACTGAAACAGATGGGCAAGTGTAGATTCTGCAAGACAGAAACAGAAAGTACTAATCACCTGCTCTCGGGATGCAAAAAACTATTATCAGAACAACTTTACACACAACGGCACAACAAAGTATGTGAAGTGATTCATTGGCAAATCTGCAAAAAATTAAACATCCCAGTGCCAGACAACTCAGGGAAACACGAACCAAGGGCAATCGTTGAAAATGAGGACGTCGTGCCTACGTATGACCTGATGATTCCATCGAGCGTGAACATAGAAAACAAAGCATTGCGTCAGGACATTGTACACAGGAACAAAAAGGAAAAGACAGCGTTGTTGATTGAGATATCAGTACCCAGCGATTTTACCCTAAACAACCCAGAAATCAAGAAAATTACCAAATACCAGGACCTCAAAAATGAGGCCAAGAGATCTTGGAAGCTGAAGAGCATTGGAATTGTAAAAGTGACAAGTCAGGAGACAACGATGATTCAAGAGCGAGCGGTATTCAATGACAAAGGACGGACTATAACCGAAACAGGCCCGGACTGGGGGGTCGGGGGCACACCGCATGTCGGCCCCCGACATGCGGTGTACATGCCTATTTACAAAGGGCCCCAATGCGCTGCGTGCGCAGGCCTTTAAGAGCCAGCTGTATGTAATTGTGTGTGGTGCTGGCGTGGAAATGTCAAAACGAAGGTTACTGACCTTGAAATGAGATAGAAAATAATGTATAATCAGTTATGAGGTTAGTTAGCTACACAATACCGAAAATTCGGTTCGATTCCGACAACTTTGAAAATTTGACCTTTGTGACCTTCAACGGTCAAAGGTCGAAGATTCTTAAATTTGTTGAAAAACTTGTATTTCATGATGTATGTGATAATATAAGATCATGTACGACATTTCACCCTATCAGGAAGCGAACAATGTAATAAAACCATCAAAAATCGACTTTTCTAAATTCCGTGACCTTGTGACCTTGACCTTGGGGCGAAAATGAAAAATCGACCTCCGTGGGGCTGGACACATGACATTGGCCTAACCAAATACCGAAACCCCTTGTCAGATTCCACCAAACCCCTCGGAGAAGATGCAGCTTGAACTCGATTACCCCCTAAAAAGACATCTTTTTGGGACGTGGCTCCGCCCACAATGGGCGCAATACGCCCACTCTCGGCAGGACACAACTAGATCATGATATCAACCTCCCACACAAGTTTCATCAAGATCGGATGATATCATCGGGTAGTTAAGCTGTGGACAGACAGACAGACAGACACCCATGACGAATATAGTGGTCACTCTGTTTGATAACTCGTGAACAAATAATTGGAGCAACAGGAATAATAAAGAAGAACCTCATTTGATTTATTTTGAAAACCATCCCTGGGAATATTAGCACAAATTAACTACAACTGGAGGCAATCTGGTGTTTGGTGATGATCCTGAAAAGAGCCCTTGGAACAAAACTCTGAAAAAGTTGAACAGCTTGGTCCATGAACCGTGATTCCTTCCCGAAGCGGAGGAGGATACATTGGGTCCTGGGAGGACTCCGTTCCACCTCCTGAAACACACAAATGGAGAAAGCAACGAACAAGACACACACACACACACACACACACACACACACACACACACACACACACACTAAACAGGTGGATACTTTGAGACCTGGAAGAGCTCCATTCCACCTTCTGAAACCCGTTTCACCAATTTTTTTTAGCAGTCGGAACTGCTGCTAAGCTAAATTCCGCAGTTTAACTTTTGAAATTTGGCTCAGGTTAAGATATTCTAGACTCTAGAGCTTATCACATTTTCGTTGTAAAATGTGTGGAAATTAAATAAAGGCACGAACACTGGCCTGGAGACTCAGGTAGATGTCCGTAGACACCCGGAGACCTCTGTAGACGTCTGGAGACATCCGTCGACACCCAGGGATGTCCTTAGACACCCACGGATGTCCTTCGACACCCAGGGATGTCCTTCGACACCCAATGACGTCCGTAGACACCCAGGGATGTCCTTCGACACCCAGTGACGTCCGTAGACACCCGGAGAACAAATTAACACTTTCAAATATTTGTAATGATTTTGTTGCTCAACAGAGTGATATTCTTCGATGTTTGTTCGTTTTAGTCAGGTTCACGATGTTTTTTCGTTCAAAATCATGCTAGATTAGCAAATCTATACATTTTTGGAAACGTTATTACATGGAAAATCTGAAAATCAATGTTTACATTTGCCAATTCCGACCAATTCGATTCGACCAATTCGACCATTCGACCAATTCCATTCGACCAATTCGACCATTCGACCAATCGCTTCGATCGACCATTCGACCATTCGACCAATCGCTTCGATCGACCATTCGACCATTCGACCATTCGACCATTCGACCATTCCACCATTCGACCAATTCGATCGATTCGATTCATCGAATTCGATTCGATCGACCATTCGACCAATTCGATTTGCCAATCAATTTGACCGACCTTTGCTTGTGTGGAACGGACTGTGAAAACGATGCGGACTATATTGTCGGATACGACACACAGGACAGTGATGACGAACTCTAAATGGCATATTCTGTAATCGTGTATGTTTGATGCCATTGACTGCCTGTGTATATTTTGTCATTGACTGCCTGTGTAGATGTGAAGTTATACTGACTGCATGTGTATATATGATTTTGCTGACTGCCTGTGTATGTTTGGTGATATGAATTATTGTGATACATTTTGATGTTATTAACTGCCTGTACAAAATGATAACATGTATTTGATTATGCAACTTATCGCGAATATAAAGACAGTATTTTGCAATTCCAAACCTTTGATTCGTGTCTTACCATTCCCCATAGCACTAATTTGATACTTTCATTGGATTCCTTGTCCCTGAAAATATAGGTTTAGTATATTTTAAAAAGTTTTTAGGGTAATTAGAGGCAGAAATAGAACAAAATATGTATTTTACAGTGGCCATTTTGAAAATCCAAAATGGCCGCCATACAGGTATCTCTCCAAATGTAAACATTGATTTTTAGTTTCCTTATGCTATAACCTTTCCAAAAATGTATAGGTTTGCTAATCTACCATGATTTTGAACGAAATATAATTTATTGACATAGTGAACCTGACTATTTTCATCATTTTGTGCGACTTGCTTTCATTTAGCATATTATTACATTTTATTAGGAGGTTGGAGCGATGCTATCTTCTATAGAAAAGTGAATGAGACGGATGTTTGTTTGTCATTTCCTTTTTAAACTTTTAAACCGTCATTTTCTCACAATTAATAACTTATAGACACAAGAGCCACTACCTATTGCTAAGAAGGTGGTGGTGTCTGGAGGGAGGGGTGGGAGGAGGCACTTGGCTTTGCCCGGCAACGCCGGGTACCTTTGCTGGTGTATATTCAAAAACAGGATTGATGCCAGAACACTATATCTGAAGTGACATTGGCATCAAGAGATACAGCATGCAATAAGATTCCACCCATTGCTCGTTTGCATTGTCAAGCACACAGGCAATTTGTTAGCCAGTCTACGGGGGAATTCTGGACACCATTTGCTGACAGTTTGGAAATCAGGGCGAGGTGCCAAGGGGGAATGACAGTAGATGTTCAGTGAGACAGCCGTGACCTCTTGTTTGATATTGTGGGCATACATCCATGCTGACATAGAAGAAGCATGTCAAAGCTAGAATTACCTGGGCATAAGCAAAACTGATCGTCTGAGATCAAAGAATTACAGAAAAGATGAGTCCGCAAGTCTGTTGGGATTATAATTTTCCTAACTTTGCGTATAGCAACCAGAAGGCTAGGATTAAGGTCAGTTTTGTGGGTGTAACATTGGCAATTTTCCATGATGCAGGCTGGTGGCCCTTGCAAAACGACTTGAAAAAAGGGAGTGTACAAGGCAGTTTGAGTATTAGGGCACTGTTGCCATCTTGGCTTGTATTGGTGGAGGAGTTAAGAGAGGCTAGGAAATTCTTAACCTTGGCAGCAATTTCACATGCTGTAGGATGTTTTCGGCAAGGGGGTGAAGGATGGACACAGGAAGAGTGGGATTAGGGACCTACAGTTTTTTGGGTTTTTTTTTTTTACAAAGATAGAGTGAACATAGTCAGCATTAGCATGAGCAGTGCCCTTCAAGAGTGAAAGAACACATGTGGAGCATGTTCCAGAGGTAAATGACCGACAGCAACCAATATTTTGCGGACAATGAAAGACTTGTGAGTTTGAACCTCAAGTGGACCCGATGCTGAATCCTGATGCATCTGAGGATGGAAACATCATGGTTACAAAGTTACGGAAACACTATATATAAGTTCCCATCAGTAAAGTTACCTTTCCAGGAAACAAGCGAAAGCTGCATTTTGGAAATTGTCTCGCCTCGTTTATAGTTCGACCAGAGACGACATGTTGGACAGGTTAACTGGAGCTGTGAGGGAATGAAATATTGGAGCAGAGAGAATAGTTTCTTAATAAAGGCATGCTTTGCACATCTAGTGTATGTCCGGATATGAGTAGATAATGAACCAGGCCAGTGGAAAGGATGGAGGACTGTAGGCCGACCAATTTGCTTGATTAATCTGCCAACACCACACTGCCTTAGTGGATCCTTGAAGACCGCAATTCCAGGGCAACAGACCCTTTCAGGAGTATGTGATTTGATGAACTAAGGGTGGCAGATAAAGAGCTGGGGAGGTTAGAGGGAAAGTTGGGTGTCAATAACTCCAGCAGTGTGGGGCCAGAAGGAGAAATATTGGTTAGGAATACGACAGATTGTGTGAGGCCAGAAGTGTTACAAGAGGCCTTGGCTGCAGTACTATGGTCAGTGGTTGGTGGACCAACACCGAGCCAGCTGGAATAGTAAAAGTTCAAACTGCCATGGATAAGGGAGAGAGTGATGGGAGGATATGAGGGAGGCAAAATTGGCTGAGAGAGCCTCATACCTTTTATGACCACAAGAAGAGATTGAGTGCTGGGGGATGCGGGGGTTTGTGGCCATCTTGGAGTTAACCGCCATGCAGAATTTGTAAACAAACAGATTAATGCTGGTGCCATTAAAATCATCTAGAAATGGCCAGAAATGCTTATGCACCAGAAGTGCATAGTTCCCAGATTTCACTCTTTTGAAAAGGAATCCAACAGAAAATCTCTGGCAAAACCAAACTTCTCAAAAGGAACAACATGCTGCAGAATTATCTCAAACTATAAAAACAATTACAAGGGTTTTCTTAGACCACACCGCAACATGTTTCATAATGCTACAGAAAATGTGAAGGGAAGTTGCAAGTCTTGGTGACATACGAGTTTAGTTAGTCATTAGTGTTAGCGCACATGTTTAAACTCATTTGAGGGATGGCAATTTCATCGTTGTTGACTGGAATTCTTATTGATGCAAGCACAGGAAGTAAAGAAGAAGATGAAATCTCCTATTGTGCGGAGGTCATTGCTACCTTTCCAATAGAGTTAAAACCTCAGGGTTGGATAGGTCTACTGAAAGGTAGGTGAGTGCAACCCAGAACTTTATTACCTCTGCCACCAAAGGTGGACGGAGGTCATGTTTTCACCTCTGTTTGTCTGTCTGTCTGTTTCTGATCACGATATCTCAAAAAGATGTGGACTGATTCGGCCAAAATTTGGTGCAGATGTTGGGTATGTGACAAGGACGATATTATTAGATTTTGGTGAAGATCCGGATCCGGATCTGAGAATTTTGAAGTGATTCTTCACCATTGAAAAATAGGGCAAAAAAAATCGATATATAACACGATATCTCAATAAGTTGTGGATGGATTTGGACGAAACTTGGTGGACTGCTTGAGTGCGTGACAAAGAAGAGTCGATTCGATTTTGGTGAAGATTCGAATTTTAAAAGTGATTTTTCACCATCGAGTGATCGGGTTAAATATATATATATAAAACACAGTGTGTGTGTGTGTGTGTGTGTGTGTGTGTGTGCGTGTGCGTGTGTGTGTAATGTTACCGATAGACTCCTAAACGTAGAGGCTTACGTGCTTGATATTTGGCATAGACATGGCCATTGAGCGTGGGACGAACATGGCCGAACTCAAAATATTTGACGATCCATATTTTTTATTCATATTTACCTCAGCGCATTTCAGCGCACGGAATCAACGGAATCAGAGCAGGTGGGCGCTGATTCGCTCAGAGCGATCACGTGATGATGCTATGAACGCTATGACGCTATGAACGATATGACGCTATGAACGCTATGACGCTATGAAAAAAAAATCGCTATGACGCTATGAAACGCTATGACGCTATGACCGCTATGAAAAAAAAAATCGCTATGACGCTATGAAACGCTATGACGCTATGAACGCTATGACGCTATGAACGATATGACGCTATGAAAAAAAAAATCGCTATGACGCTATGAAACGCTATGACGCTATGAACGCTATGACGCTATGAACGATATGACGCTATGAACGCTATGACGCTATGAAAAAAAAAAATCGCTATGACGCTATGAAACGCTATGAACGCTATGACGCTATGAAAAAAAAAATCGCTATGACGCTATGAAACGCTATGACGCTATGAACGCTATGACGCTATGAACGATATGACGCTATGAACGCTATGACGCTATGACAAGAAAAATCGCTATGACGCTATGAAACGCTATGAACGCTATGACGCTATGAAAAAAAAAATCGCTATGACGCTATGAAACGCTATGACGCTATGAACGCTATGACGCTATGAACGCTATGACGCTATGACCGCTATGAAAAAAAAAATCGCTATGACGCTATGAAACGCTATGACGCTATGAACGCTATGACGCTATGAACGATATGACGCTATGAACGCTATGACGCTATGAAAAGAAAAATCGCTATGACGCTATGAAACGCTATGAACGCTATGACGCTATGAACGCTATGACAAAAAAAATCGCTCGCTTTGCCAAGGGGCTCGCTCCCCCCCCCCCCCCCCCCGTTCCCCTCCCCTCCCCTGCTATAGCACGATATCTCAAAAAGTCGTGGACTGATTCGGACGAAACTTTGTGGACAGGATGGGTGTGTGACAAGTACAAAACGTTTCGATTTTAGTGAAGATTCGAATAAGATATTTTTCTAATTTTTTCAATTGATTCTTCACCATTGACATTGAGTGACAGGATCAAAAACGATATGCAGCATGAGGTTTGAAAAAGTTGTGGACTTTCTGAGAAAACTTGGTGGATGAGTTGGGTCGGTGACAAGAACAAGCCGATTAGATTTTGGTTCAGGTCCAGATCCAGATCTTACCGATAAGTGGAATACAAAACGTAAACTTCAACCTGGCGGAGGTATGCTCAGCAGCTGGCCTGTTACCTGTAAGATGGTACTCATTTTGCTGACCTGATGAGAAGGATAGCAGGCTGAGTCAACCCACCCGGTGTTATTCCAATGGCACGACGGGGGCTTGAACTCAGCCCTAAGATCTTAAGCCAGCAACCTTAACCGTGAAGCCAACACAAGGCTTCTGACAGTCAGTGGTTAGACTATTTTCTTATTCCAACTGGATAATTAGATTTCCATTCATCATGTTGGATCCTGTACTTTTGACAGGTGAAAGCTTTGTCTTATAGTTGAGACCTGTGATTTAAAGTTGTGAGTACTACATATGTTTGGATTAAGTCCAGGAACAAATTGTAAGTTTGTCGCAAATCTTCTGCCAATTCATATTTCTTGATGTTTAGGTATTGTAAAGTATCATGTATCTCAGTGAGGCCCAATTGCTTTTCTTGAGGAGTTGCGGTGGCACCAAATAAGAATGGTCAAGCAAAAACTGGGTAATCCTTTCTATTTATCACTTGCATACATACCACCATTTGGTTGGAAGGATATCTCAGAGGTAGTACAATCACCTTGAAGTGTATAATGGAGATCTGTAGATCCCTTCCCATCTGCAGCTTTCCCATCCATCCCCGAGAGTCCGAGACCCTGATATACTGAACCCTGTGGGGAGGTGGCTTACAATCACACAGCTTGCGTTCTCAGCATGGAAAGATAACCCAACTGAGGGTAACTTTCATTCCATGAAACTCACAACAAGTTTATTTCAATGCTGAAGCGAGACGGAAAACATCGTCTTACAAGTCTCAAGGCTGAACTCTCTAAGCAGTTTCCATCCTGCAAGTCATGGTGGGGCCTTGTCAATTCCGTCTCTGGTGTACAGAACCACTCCCCCAATCCCATCAATCACCTCAAAAGGCATTACTGCGGAATATCTAAACTCTGTCTTGGCCACCAAGTCTCGTGTACACAACCGATCACGTTTTGACCTCATCTTACCATTGTCTATTGTCTCTGTGTCCTCAAGCGAAAAGGTAGAGAAAGTATTGTCCACGACTTTCACCCTGCTTCGGCAACAGGACCAGATGGCATCGGTTTTCTCAAAGTATGCTCTGCCATTCTTGCCTCCACTTTGTCTGCACTATTCAGTCTGTCCTGATGTGACCGCCTCCCTTCTGCATGGAAGTCACAAACATCACTCCCGTCCACAAGTAGGGTGCAAAAACAAACTCAACCAACCATAGGCCAAGGTGAGCTTGCTTTGAATTACAGGCAAAGTCATGGAATCCATCATTGCTTCAAATATCAAGTATTTCCAGTTTTCAAACAACGTGATCTCTAACCATCAGATTGGATACTGTTCCACTCAATCAACTCTGGATATGTTTGTGCTCTCTCTCTCTCAGCAATGATTGGAGGCCTTCAATCTCCAAGAAGAGGTCAGGACTGTTTCCCTGGACATATCACAGGCATTCAACATAGCCTGGCATCCTGGTTTGCATGCAAAGCTCTCTGCCTTTGAAATAGAATACTGCCTTCATTCCTGGATTTCTGACTCCGTCCACTGATGTAGTAAACATGTTGCTGAAAATGGAGCCCTCTCGTCCTTAAGGAAGGTTGGAGTTCCCTAAGGCAGTGTGTTGGGCCCAGTCTTATCCTTCATCAAAAAATAGAATTACACTTTAGAACACTTTAGAATTCAACACGATGGGTTATAAAACTTCTTCTTCTTCTTTTTTGATGGATGGACAGAGGGAAGGAAGGACATAGCCAAATGTTTAAGTGGCTTCACAGCTTAAAATGACCTATCTGCTGCTCTGGTAAACCTTCGCTTCCTTTTTGAATACGACTCCTTTGTGTAGTACAGTACGTCCATCCCTCTACTACCCAGGCAGCAGCTGCATATCTTTCTGTTGATCTATAAATGATTGGATACTTGTGTGATAAATGGAACATCTTTCAATCCTGCAACTTCTTACAGTCTCACCCTGTCACTCTGGGAGGATTGGCAAATGAATCCAACTATCTATTTCCTTGTTCATCCACTTACGTGTCTTTAATTTATTGGCCTTACAATCAGCCATGACCCTCCTGGGCTGACTAGATAGCGAAGCTGGCTTCCTAGGTCAACCTCCGTCAATCCAAGTCTTTCCTTGAAAAATCAGAGATGTGCTCATTCTACAAGCCCTTTGTCCATTGCTCAATGGTACACTGTTTTCCACTATGGGTTGGTGCCCCAGCATCACGATTGTCTCTCCTGGATTCTGTGGAATCTAGAGCTATCAAAATTATCGGAATCTCCTGAAATGGAGCCAAAGCACAAGGTCACATCACGGCAGGTCGATGGTCTCTCTGTTTTCTACCATCTCCTTTTCCCAGATTGCTCACTCTGCTTTCTCAGTCCTCTGACCCTCCCTATTTACTTCCAGTCACTGCCTCATGGTTCGGCCTCCAAAATCCAGATTGTCTACACATCTCAACTCCTTATTTTCCTCGCTTTTCAGTTATGTCATCTGATTTTCATATCTTACTGGGGCATAATTTTTTCTCAGCAAAAAAAAGGATAAAGATATTTCAATATCGCATACCTCTTTCCATAGCGATTGAATGAATGAATGAACGATCGTTTTAAGGCCATTTTCCCCGCTGGAGCGGGGGTTGGCCTTGCTGGCCCCATGACAATCACGGTTCCCTATTTGAGGCAATGTTTTTATGGCCGGATGCCCTTCCTGACGCCAACCCTTAGTCGCCTTTTACGATGTGCAGGGATACGGTGTACCTATTCTAAATCGGGGTACACACCGTGATCATTCATCCCAGCAAACTGGTACTCAATTTGCCGACCTCGGAAGGATGACAGGCTGAGTCAACCCCCTGGCATTAACTCAGCGATCGACCGGGATTCCAACTCAGGATCCTAGGATCCCAAGCCGGCACCCTAACCGCTAAGCCAACACCAGGCTTCGATTTCTGATAGCGATTCTACTTTGCAAATTTCAATTTGCATAAACACTGCAATTTGCGAATTTTAATGTGCCTTGTCGGGAGTCTGTTGACCTTGTTCATCCCTTTGACTTCCTTTCGCTTGCTGATGTACAAAACATTCCATGCTATACTTTGAAAGAACAGGAAAAGTGTGACTGTACTCTGGTTAACTTACAGTAAATGCCACAAATTTATCACGTACACAAAATGGTGAATTTTTGACCTCCTTTTCTTTTGAATCCCACGTAACCCTTACCGCCGTCGACACAAAGTTGATTCCCTTCTCCGCAAAACTCCTACGCTCCCCTACTCTGCTTTCTCTCCACTATCCTACCCCCTTATCTTCCTTTAATTCTCACTTCAATGTCTACAAACAACTGCAGGCAGATGTGATAATTAGTTTGACGTCACACCAAAAGGACTGCACGATGTGTTAGCCAGCTTGTAAATCATGGATTGAGCTTATTGTCGAATCGACTGTGGATCGAACCACAGAGCTCTGAGCTATCCGACCGCAGCCTAGAAAATGGTACAAAGACCAGCATCAAGAACTACTACCCTAAATAGCAGAGTAAAATAGAAACATGGGTTTTTCAAAAGTTTACAACAAGTTGTCTTGGACAGCGGTTTCAGATCTAAAACTTCATTAGCCAGCTAAAACAGATGACACAAAACATACCACCTTGGATTTAAATGCCTGTCACAGTACAGGCCCGAGAAGCCATGAAACAGGAGTAGCCATAAAATTTCAAACACACTGATCTGAAGAATTGCTTCAGCATCCTGGATGCCGAATTCAATGATCGTTCAGATCATCAGATGGGAGCAGGAGAAGCAGAGAGAGAAGGAAATAATGAATGGGGATGGTGATTACAGCGAGGGATTTTTTCATCACTTCCACTGAGTGTTCAAGTAGAGTCCGTAAGACTAATGCTTTAACATCCGTATTAGCTTTATTGAACACATCACCTTGGCGTATTTATTCGGCCTCAATTTACTGTGCACCCTTCAGAACAAGGAAAGGCATTAATCAGAGGAGCGAGAACAACAGTGTTAATATCACTAATGCTTTCCCTCAAAAATTAAAATGTCAAAGGAAAGGAAGTATAGCACATTATACTTGTTGTCTTCCCTCCGTCCTCTCTACTTAACTTCTGCCGTTCTTTTCTCCATCATTTTACACATTTTTCTTCGATCTTCTCAGTGTCGACACCGATGAAACACTGCATCTGAAAGTGGTTGTTTGAAGTGGTCCAGCCTAGACACGAATGTGAAAAATTGAGGCCTTTATAATGAACCATTTAAAAATTGGACAAGGGAGAAACTCGGAAAGGAAGAAGTGGAAAGGGGAGGTGGGAGGTTGCGGGGAGAGTGCATCTGAAGCTGTGGAGGCTCCAGCCAGTCTGTTGAAGCCTCAGGGAAACTTTAACATGCGGAACTTTTTTTCCAAACTATGCAAATGCCGTTTAAGGCAGCCATATATCAAATCGCCTGTCTGTTCGGGGCAGGCGGTTAGCCGGTGGGATTTTGTTTCAGCCCACATCCTCTTCCATTGTCTGCTGCTCTGTGTCGTTTGTTTCTTTGCATGATGGTTGCAAGGACTCTCACGGAACCTGAACTGGCATTGCAACAGTTTGAAGCTTGCTTGGAAGTTCCTAGATTCTGTGCTTGAGCACTTCTTGCTGAATTCAAATACATCAACATATCTGAGGCAGCACAGACCGCCTCCTCACACCCTCGCCCCGACCCCACACTCCCGACACGCAACAGGTTGAGATTTGACATTTTTACACAAAACATCAGGGAATGAAGACATGGAAACAATACAGGACAACTTGCAATGCCAGGAATAAACCAATGGACTTCCCCTATCACAGGTCACATGTCTGGCAGGAAAAAGGAAGGGGGCACACTGAATCGGCACAATGTTTTCTGGCGAGTTCAAACAAGGATAGCAGTGACTGTAATGTGCATGGTTTGACTTAGGTGAGTATAATATGACTATTTTATCTCTCCTACAGTATCATCCACTAAACATGTTCTTCAGGTCTCTAAGCATGTCCTTAGACTTAACCTGACCCTGGCTCATGAGCTCACATCAGTCATTCGACTGTAAATATTTTGACAGATATTAACAGGGCAGCTTAGTCTCAGCTTGTCAAATTGTCATTCATTGTCAGGAAAACGAGAAGCCATAAAAATAAGAGTTTGAAAGGAAAAAGGAGCCAAGTTTGCATTTGACTTTGTCTGCTTTCCCTTTCCCCCCTGCTGTGACAGGTCAGGAGCCAGTCTGGAAGATTTGCACTTCTGACATGCCGCAATGGCGGTAATGCCGCAGTGCCTTTGATTTTTCTAAATGCTGGGCTCAGACCCAAACCCTACACAAATAGACAGAGTCACCAGAATCTCTGTCAGTCATCCTGAGAAACTGAATCTCAAAGTAAGTTGAACTAGAACGGCACTCGGTAGCGCACATACCTCCGCAAAGCTGAACAGTTTACGTTTTGTATCCCACCGATAGGCCGGATCTACATCCGGATCTAAACCAAAATGTAATCGGCTTCTTCTTGTCACCCACCCAACTCATACACCGAGTGTTGTCCGAATCCGTCCATAAGTTTTTCTGATATCATGCTACATATAATTGTTGGCCCTGTCTCTCAATGGAGAAGAATCACTGGAATAATTTAAAAATTCTCACATCCAGATCCGGATCTTCACCAAAATATAATCAATTCGTCCTTGTCACACACCCAACCTGTCCACCAAGTTTATTTTGAGACATCCTGCTCACAAACAAACAAAGACAGACTTTTCTTACCCAATTTGAAACTTACAAAACTATTTTTCTCCCATAAGTCCATTCTTTGGAGGCTCTTGTTGTGAATTTAAAGGGTCAAAAAGGCAGGATGTGCAGCAAAAATGAGAGGAGAGGGAGTGGCATTATGGAACATAATAGAAATGTGACACAAATCTGACAAAACACAAATCATTCCGTGAAGTGCATCAAAGGACAATTCGAGCAAAACAGCATGACCAATTTCATAATTATTAAACATCAAATATTATCTCACAAATTAAACATGTTTTTGTTGGATCACCCCCAAAACATAAAGGAGCTTGAATGGATTGTACATCAAAGTTATTTGCAAATACTGGTCATGTTTGATGACAGAAAAATAGGAAGAGATCTGCACAATTCCTTCAATCCTCACTGTAGGCCAAAGCCCCTTGGACATATGTCCAGACAGTCACAATGAATAATTTGGAAAATTACTCCATAAAAATTATTGACTCAGTAGGAAAGCACATATTAGACTTGACAACACAAACCACTATAGAATGCGGCTAAAATGGAAGGCCATCGGATGTAAGAAAAAAAAAACACCTTTAGAGGCCATTTTTCCCCGCAAAGCGGGGGTTGGCCTTTTTCGGGGACCGTGGTTGTTGTTGTTTTTTTGGTCCCCTTTTTGAAGCAATGTTTTACGGCCGGATGCCCTTCCTGCCGCCGACCCTTTTTGTCGCCTTTTTACGACAAACAGGGATTACCAGTGAACTGGTACTCAATTAGCCGACCTCGGAAGGATGACAGGCTGAGTCAACCCCCCTGGCGTTAATTCAGCGATCGACCGGGATTCGAACCCAGGATCCATAGGATCCTAAGCTGGCACCCTAGCCGCTAGCCCAACACCAGGCTAGCTAGCCCATCGGATGTAAGAGAGAGGCAAAAAAAGAATAAGAGAGGAGTCTCTACAGGCTTTTACCATGGATAACCATGGAAAAGGAGCAGTGTGCGGTGGTCTTATTGGTTAACACAAGTAAATATCAACAAATCTGATCTGGATATCACAATGTACAACAAATTCGATCTGGAGGTCAGAGTGCATATCCAATGCATCCAGCACCATAACATCCCCTGCTAAACATTATCCCGAAAGCCAGTCTGACAGCAACTCAAGCGGTTGTCACAGAAACTTCCATGAGTCAGTAATAAGGAAGGATTTGGTGGAGGACATGGATAATATCACTAGAACGTGCACAATGTGTGGATGTTATTCGAGGTTTAGCTGCAGAAATGGCACACCGGGGTGTTGGCGCCCCAAAATTGATCAAACAGCTGCAAAAGTTGAGCCGACGGAGGGGGGCCGTTTGCACGCACCTAATGCAGAAAGCAGATCATGTTGTCGATTGAGCTGTCATAGCATTGTCACAGATACAGTGATGAAAAGTTCAACATGTGTGAGCATTGAAGTGCCATGTTTCGGTTGAAGCATGTCATTTGTAGAGGAACCCAAAGGCCCGTTATGGACACACCAGTTCTATCACTCTTCCCTACTGGCAAGTGACGTAGCATTGTTAGGCACAACTAGGCCGAATGCAGCTCTCCCAATGAGATCAAACTTAACAAAAACTGCCATTCTCAAGCAGTACATCTTGGAGCATGTCTTTGGATGGACAGGTAAAGATGACTCTCTCATCTGTATTTAGAATGTGAGCATTAAAGATCATGTGTGATGGCACGGAAGCGAAAGTCATTGTTTTCCGGGACCCTCACCAAATTTCCTGCCAGTAGATTTTAGACACGTGGATGTTAATTAATTTAAGTCAACAGTATCTGTTGCCGTGACGATCACTGCAGACAGCAGCCTCAGATAGCGAGTCTGACCTTCAGATTGCAAAGTTACACTAGACTAACATGCTAACTTGTGTTTGCACAGACCTCAGCTGATCAAACTTCCGATTTACTCATGCTAACCTTCATGTAGGATCACACTTTACATTTCCTTGGATCACAACATTCTTGGACAGCCATTTCTCCCAGAATGTCTTCAACAGGAAGACCATTCAACCAATGAAACCAAGTAAATGGTCATTTATAACTCTGGGAAACATGATAATATAAAACTTTAATTGGCCGCTTTCCAGTATTCCTATCTTAAACCTTCATTCGTGATGCTGGGATCCCATGCACACCATACATTTGTCTTTTAGGATCTCATCAACGAAAATTGATGAGTCTGTTTACCTTAATGGGAAATGAGGTGCGGTTTATGTTTTAAGCGTTAGCCATTCATTCGTAGGTACAACCATACTCTTAGTTACCAACCTCGAGTTTTTTTTTGTATATAACATCGAGACTTGTGTAAGAGCTAACATTAATGACAAAAAAACAAAATGACACATAAAACATATAATAAAGGGAGTGGGAGACAATATGGGGAGAGAGAGGGAAGCACACAAGAACAACATTTGAGAGCAGGGACATCAGGAGATCTGTGGGAGGGAGAGGGCTTAGGGGGAGGAGGCGTGGGAAGGGGGGTGGGGGTGGGAGAGGTAAAAAACACATGGACACTGCTAGGACTCACAAGGAAAGAAGTCGGTATTTCAAAAAAGTGGATTTGGTGTGAATTAACGGGGGTAGAGAAGATCAAGGTTTTGGATGGGGGAAGATAAGAGATGGTGGTGAACAGCTGTTTTGAAGACCTGGAGGGAGGAGTGGGATTGAAGAGAGTGAGGGAGTTTGTTCTAGAGGTGGGAGAAAAGAGGAATGAAAGAGTGAAGGTGAGCAGAGAGCCTTGATTTTGGCAGTTTAACCATAAGAGGGTTGCAAGCAGATCTTGTGCGACCTGTAGGAATATTTGGGGGACAGAGCACAGACAGGGCTGGGTGGGGGGGGCTAGGCCAGAGAGGATTCGGTAGAAGACAGAAAGACCACCAACCTGCCTGAGGTGAGTGAGTGAAAGGCCCTCAGAGTTAGCTTCAATGCGGGAGATTCCAATGATTCTGAAAGCATTGGTTTCAACAGGGTGAAGCCGAGCTAGGTGTGAGGCAGGAGCACCGGCCCAGAGGGGAGAGCAGTATTCCATTGAGCTGCGGATGAAAGCCTTGTATGTGGTGAGGAGCCTAGGTTTGCCAAGGAAGGACTTCGCACGACGGGGGATGCCCAGTCGGCGACTGGCATTGGAGGCCAGCTTGGAAATGTGGTTTTCCCAGGAAAGATCATGGCAGATTGTGAGACTCAAGAGCATAAGTGACAGAACTTCTTGGAGAGGATTATTCAGAAAGTAGATGGGAGGGTTGTCCAGACGGTCTTTTTGGAGAGACATCGTAAGAGTGTGAGATTTGTCAGGATTGAAAGACATGTTCCACTTGTTTGACCAGTCTTTGATTTTGTCCAGGTCTGCAGAGAGTGAGGAGGCTGCAGACTGCCGATCTGAGGGATGAGGAATGGAGTGGTATAGAGTGGAATCATCAGCAAAGAGATAGAGAGGATTTTCCAGAGAGTCGGAGAGATTATTGATGAAGACAAGAAAAAGCATAGTGCCCAGAACACTACCTTGGGGAGCTCCAGCCTGAACAGGAAGGGGAGATAAGAGGAACCCATTCAAGGCCACACGTTGACTATGACCAGAGAGGAAGTCCGCAAGCCATGCGTGGAGATTTCCATGGATACCATCGGAGGAGAGTTTGGTGAGCAGCACGTGGTGCCAGACCGTATTGAAGGCACATGATATGTCAAGGGAGACAGCTCTGATTTCCTGTTTGACATTGAGGACCTCCATCCATTGTTGAGACGGCAGAAGCAGCTGGTCCAGAGTATAGTGACCTGGTCTGAATCCAAATTGATGATCAGAGATCAAGCCATTGGAGCAGAGGAAGGATTTGATATCCGAAGCAATGATGGTTTCCATGACTTTGCTGATAATTTGGAGCAGGCTGATTGGTCTGTAGTTGCAAGGATCTGTTTTTGCACCTTTTTTGTGTAAAGCGGTAATGTTTGCTGATTTCCAAGATGCTGGCAGATGACCTTGAGCAAAAGAGAGGGTGAAGAGAACAGAGAGAGGGTGTGAAAGCGCGGCAGAGCATGATTTTAGGACACATGGCTGATGCTGTCTGGTCCAGTTGCAGAATCAGCGTGGAGGATTGACAGAAACTTCTCCACCTTGTCAGGAGAGAAGGACACAGAGTCCAGGAGCAGCTGGGTACGACTGGGTACGGTGGGTACAGAGAGAGAGGGGTTTGGGACACAAGAGTTTGAGGCAAACACAGAGTTGAGGCATTCAGGTTTTTCATGTGTGGAGTCAGCTGTGCAGCTATTTGAGGTAAGAGAGGGGATGGAGGGGGAACAAACACCAGAAACAGATTTGACAAGACGCCACCAGGATTTGGAAGAGGGAGACAGGTTTGAGAGTTCACTCTTGAGAGAAGAGAGATATTGTTTCCTGGGTTTTTTGAGGGTGGACACACACTTGTTCCGGGCTGTGTGAAAGGAAATGAGATTGCCTTCCATTGGATTTGCCTTCCAGGAGGCGAAGGCAAGTTGTTTCAGGGCAACTGCCTCACCACAAGATTCCGTGTACCATGGACGGGAGGAAGGGTATGACAACTGAAGGCGAGATGGGATAAATCTGTGCATGAGAGAGAGCAATTTACTTTGGAAGAATTCCCAGGATGAGTTGATGTCAGAGTCGGTAGAGATGGGAGACCAGTCCAGATGATTGATGGCTCCTTGAAGACCGTGCCAGTTGGCCTGAGTGAAATGCCAGACTCGTCGACGCTGAGGAGGCTCTCTGCGAATGGTCAGAGATTTTTTTTTTTTTTTGTATACTGAATCGAGGCTCGTGAAAGAGCTAACATTTATTTCACAAACAAATCAACCAGACAAACAAAATATACAAAAAGAGGGAGCGGAAGACAAGATGGGGAGAGAAGGGGAAGCACACAACCACAACATTTGAGAGCAGGGAGAAGTGTGGGAGGGAGAGGGCTTGGGGGGAGGAGGCGTGGGAAGGGGGGGGGGGGGAGAGGTATAAAACACAAGGGGACCGAAATTAGCGGGGGTAGAAAAGATCAAGGTTTTGGATGGGGGAGGATAAGAGATGGTGGTGAACAGCTGTTTTAAAGACCTGGAGGGTGGAGTGGGATTGAAGAGAGTGAGGGAGTTTGTTCCAGAGGCAGGAGAAAAGAGGAATGAAGGAGTGAAGGTGAGCAGAAAGTCTATATTTTGGCAGTTTAACCATAAGAGGGTTGCAGGCAGATCTTGTGCGACCTGTAGGAATATTTGGGGGACAGAGCCCAGAGAGAGCTGGGGGGGCAAGGCCAGAGAGAGCTGGGGGGGCAAGGCCAGAGAGGAGTCGGTAGAAGACGGAAAGACCACCAACCTGCCTGCGGTGAGTGAGTGAAAGGCCCTTGGAGTTAGCTTCATCGCGGGAGATTCCAATGATTCTGAACGCTTTGGTTTCAACAGCGTGAAGACGAGCTAGGTGTGAGGCAGGAGCACCAGACCAGAGGGGAGAGCAGTATTCCATAGAGCTGCGGATGAAAGCCTTGTATGTGGTGAGGAGCTCAGGTGTGCCAAGGAAGGACTTCGCATGACGGAGGATGCCCAGTCGGCGACTGGCTTTGGAGGTCAGATTTGAAATGTGGTTTTCCCAGGAAAGATCATGGCAAATAGTGAGACCCAAAAGCTTGAGTGACAGAACTTCTTGGAGAGGATTATTCAGAAAGTGGATGGGAGGGTTGTCCAGTCGGTCCTTTCGGAGAGACATCGTAAGAATGTGAGATTTATCAGGATTGAAAGACATGTTCCATTTGTTTGCCCAGTCTGTGATTTTGTCCAGGTCTGCAGAGAGTGAGGAGGCTGCAGACTGCCGATCTGAGGGATGAGGAATGGAGCGACAGAGAGTAGATTCGTCAGCAAAGAGATAGAGAGGATTTTCAAGAGAGTCAGAGAGATCATTGATGAAGACCGGAAAAAGCACAGGGCCCAGAACACTACCTTGGGGAACTCCAGCCTGAACAGGAAGAGGAGATGAGAGAAACCCATTCAGGGCCACACGTTGACTACGACCAGAGAGGAAGTCCGCCAGCCATGCGTGGAGATTTCCATGGATACCAAAGGAGGAGAGTTTGGTGAGCAGAGCAGGGTGCCAGACTGTATCGAAGGCACGTGAAATGTCAAGGGAGACAGCTCTAATTTCCTGTTTGGCGTTGAGGACCTCCATCCATTGTTGAGAAAGCAGAAGCAGCATGTCCAGAGTAGAGTGACCAGGTCTGAAACCAAATTGATGATCAGAGATCAAGCCATTGGAGAAGAGGAAAGATTTCATATCTGAAGCAATGATGGATTCCATGACTTTGCTGATAATTGGGAGAAGGCTGATTGGTCTGTAGTTGTTAGGATCTGTTTTTGCACCTTTTTTGTGCAAAGCGGTGATGTTGGCTGATTTCCAAGCAGATGGCAGATGACCTTGAGCAAAAGAGAGGGTGAAGAGAACAGAAAGAGGGAGTGAAAGAGCGGAAGAACATGATTTTAGGACCCGTGGGCTGATGCCGTCAGGACCAGTTGCAGAATCAGAGTTGAGGGTTGACAGAAACTTTTCCACCTTGTCAGGAGGAAAGGACACAGAGTCCAGGAGCAGCTGGGTATGACTGGGTACGGTGCGTGCAGAGAGGGATGGGTTTGGGACACAAGATTTTGAGGCAAATACAGAGTTGAGGCATTCAGCTTTTTCACGTGCGGAGTCAGCCGTTAAGCCGTTTGAGGTGAGGGAGGGGATGGAGGGGGAACAAACACCAGAAACAGATTTGACCAGACGCCACCAGGATTTGGAAGAGGGAGACAGATAAGAGAGTTCGGTCTTGAGAACGGTGAGATATTGTTTCCTGGCTCTCCTGAGGGTGGACACACACTTGTTTCGGGCTTTGTGAAAGGAAATGAGATTTCCTTCCGTTGGATTTGCTTTCCAGGAGACGAAAGCAAGTTGTTTCAGGGCAACAGCCTCACCACAAGATTCCATGTACCATGGACGGGAGGAAGGGTATGACAACTGAAGACGAGATGGGATAAATCTGTGCATGAGAGAGAGCAATTTACTTTGAAAGAATTCCCAGGATGAGTTGATGTCAGAGGCGGTAGAGATGGGAGACCAGTCCAGATGATTGATGGCTGCTTGAAGACCGTGCCAGTTGGCCTGAGTGAAATGCCAGACTCGTAGATGCTGAGGAGGCTCTCTGAGAATGGTCAGAGAGATGTCCACTTTGACAAGCACATGATCAGATGAGCCGATTGGAGCAGAAGAAGAGCAGCAGACATTTTCAGGGAAGTTAGTCATAACCAAATCCAGAAGAGAAGATGCTCCGTTGACTGAGATCCGGGTCGGGAAATTGACAGATTGTGTCAGTCCCAGTGAGTCGCAGAAGTCCTTTGCTGAAGAGCCATGGCTGGTGAGAGAGGTACCCACACCCAGCCAACTGGCATGGTGACAATTGAAATCACCACATATGAGGAAGAGAGAGTTGGGATGGGTAGATAGAAGTTGGTCCATATTATCAGACAGCGAGATGTAGATGGAGTCATCACTGTTTGGTGGACGGTACAACAAACATATGAACAAAAGGTGGGAGCGAAGGGGAAGCCGTAGCCAAAGGTATTCCTGGGGGTGAGGTGGAGAGAGGGCAGTGGAGGGCGAGTGAGGAAGAGAGTTTTTTATAAAGATAGCAACTCCACCTCCAGGACGAGGCTCAGGTCTATCATACCGGAGGAGGGAGTAACCTGGGAGAGATACCAAGGCATCAGAGACATCATGAAGGAGGAAAGTTTCTGTTAAGCAGATCACATCTGATTTGTCAGAAGCAACCTGTATGGAGAGATCAGTCAAGTTTGAGCGAAGGCCCCGGATGTTTGAGGTCCATGCCGTTAATGAAGAGGAAGGGGGAGCATCGGGTACAGAACAGGGGGGGGAGGGGTAGGGTAAGATTTGGAAGAGGAGGAAGAGGTAGGGAGAGCTGTTGAAGGTGTGTCAGAGATTTCAGAGATTTCAGAATAGCTTGGAGAAAGGGAAGAATGGGGTGGACAAAAGGTTTGATGGAGATTGGGTGAGGCACAGTGAGGTGTTATTTGAGGAGGGGGAAGAGCAAGGCAGAAGGTTGGGGGAGATGAAGGTGAAAGTTGGAAGGGGGAAGAAGCGGGGTGGACGCTTTGAGGAGGGGGAGTGAGGGGGGAAATTGAAATAGAAGTTGGTCCATATTATCAGTAAATGTGTTGGTACGGGAGGAGAGGCCTACTTTTTTAATTCTTCGTTCATATGTTTTTTTGAAGGTTAGGTGAAAGTGGATCAGAGGAAGAAGGATAAAGTTGAAGAAGTATGGTGAGAACTGGAATTGGAAAGGTGTCGGCTGGAGAGGATTGAGTTATGAAGGAAGGAGAAAAAAAAAAAACGGGTGGGGCGAAACACGTGGTCGAAGAACAAACAAACACAGGGAGAGATGGGAATTTTTTTTTTTTTTTTTGGGGGGGGGGGGGGGGGGATTTAGACTTTAAACAAAGGGTAAGATGTTCGGGGAAGTATGGGGTGAAAAAAAGACTGAAAAAAACAGAGAATGAAAGTGAATGGACCACAAATGATAGCCGAAAGGAGACAACAAAGCCTCGAGGCCTGGAAAACCAGGCCTGAAAAACGTAGTGGGAACCAGCCGACGATTATACACAGGTATGCACAATTTACACGGAGATATAACTGGAAACACACAGTAGACACTCACACCGTAAAATAAAAATACAGTTTTGACAAAAACACAAATGGGAAAATTTCTTAACTTTCGTAGCGTGGAGAACTTGGAAAAACACACGAGCTCGCCAGCAAAATCGGAAACCAAAATAAGTTATTGAGTTGATCAAATACGTTATCTTTTTCCACCAATCTTTTCTAACTGAGACTTGCCTTCGTACACACGAGTATTCCGTTATATTTGTCTATTTTCCTCAAATGCTCTAGAAATTCATGTAAAAGTGATGTCTACGAATGTCCTGCATGTCATTCATGTAAAAACCCCACCATTAGCCTTGTATTGATATATTTTTTTAATCTGCATATTTAAACAGACATACCTTTACTATTAGAAATAGAGATGGAAATATGGAATTAGGATGCAAACAATGAGTTGAGAAAAAAATGTAATTGATTTATAAAAATTAAAAAAATGCAGCAAAAGTAGATGAACAGACCCGAGCTTGCCTGTCTTTAATGCTTCATAAATGATTAATATTCACTGGAAGTGTGAATCAAAGAGGATGTGGCTCGAATAAAACACATCAAATAATCATTCATTCAGGGAAACACCTCCATCGGCTAGAACTGTGAACTATGACCCAGGATGAAGAAAAAGAAAGAATAAAACCACCCAGAGATGACGATATCTCACCATGTGGAATCAAGGGAAATGCAGAGACAGATAATCCAAGCAAGTGAGATGAACCTCTTTTTTTTATTTCAGCAGAATCTTCTTCATCGCCACGTTCTCCATTGTCCTCTCAATCACCTCTCAATCACCCTCCCCAACTCTTCTCCCTTTTTCCTCACTCCTCTCCCCTCCTTATGTCTTCCACCACTCCTTCACTCTCTCCCCCTTTCCTCCCCTCCACATCCCCATTCTCCTTCCCCTTTGCCCCTCTCCTACTTCCCCTCCCCTCTCATACCCCTCCTCCCCATCTTCCTCCCATTTGCCCTCCTCCTTCTCTCACCGTTGTCCTCCTCCCTCCCCCTTCCTACCCTCCTCTCTTCACCTCCCTTCTCCTCCCTTCCCCTCTCTACCACTCCAACCGCCCCCCCCCCCCCCTCTTTATATTCCCGTCACGGAGCGACTGCATTACCCAAAACTCCAGGTACCTTTGCTAGTACATAATAAATAGATAGCCACTAATTAATTTTATACTTCGTATACAAACCCTGGTGTTGGGCTAGCGGCTAGGGTGCCGGCTTAGGATCCTAGGATCCTGGGTTCTAATCCCGGTCAATCGCTGAATTAACACCAGGGGGGTTGACTCAGCCTGTCATCCTTCCGAGGTCGGCTAATTGAGTACCAGTTCACTGGTAATTCCCTGTTTGTCGTTAAAGGCGGCAAAAAGGGTTGGCGTCAGGAAGGGCATCCGGCCGTAAAACATTGCTTCAAAAAGGGGACCGAAAAACAACAACAACCACGGTTCCCGAAAAAGGCCAACCCCCGCTTTGAGGGGCAAAATGGCCTCTAAAGGTGGGTTTTTTTTATACAACCCAAACATAAACCATGATAGATGTTTCAATAGCCATCATCAGATAACTTCAATCCAGGTTACCTTGAGTGGCATACATGTGGGAACCATACAACAACAACAACAACAACAACAACAACAACAACAACAACAACAACAACATACATTTTAAAGGCCATTTTCCCTACGAGAGCAGGGGTTAGCCTTGCGGTCCCCATGACAATCTTCTCCATTTTGTCCTATTTTCTGCATCTCTCATTGTTAACCCCCTTGCCCGCATTTCTTCTTCCACCATCTTTAGCCAAGTCTTTCTCGGTCTTCCCCGTCCTCTACTTCCTTCTACATTCATTTCCATCACTCTTCTCAACCAGTCACTTTCATCCTTCCTCAACACATGACCAAACCATCTCAACCTGTTCCTCTTCACAGCATCAATCACAGGCTCTATTCCCATCATCTTTCGCAATTCATCATTTGTCTTCCTCTCTCTCAACGATACTCCACACATCCACCGAACCATTCGCATTTCCACCCTTTCCAACCTTCGTTGCTGCTCTACATTCATTATCCATGTCTCCCTCCCATAAATCATAACACTTCTCACACATGCAGCATACACCTTTCCCTTCAGCTTCAACGACACTCCCCTCATCATCAGCACGCCACTCAGTTCCTGAAACTTCTTCCATGCACATCTCACTTGAGCAACCGTTGCCGTTTCTGATCCACCTTCTCCATTCAGCATGTCTCCGAGGTAGCAAAATGTTTTCACACCTTCCAGCTTCACGACGTCTCCAAGATCCAACTCAACATTTCCTCCATCTGCAGCTCCCTCTGTGCACACCTTACATTTGAATGTAGCTGCCACACTGGTTAATGACCCTCTCAGACCACTACATTTTTGATGAACACACTCAGCGCACATTGCACATTGAATGGAGTTCAATCCGACACCCTTCCTACACACAGCACAGGGCCACTTCCCAGTTCGTTCCACCTCACCACATGCTTTACCACTTGCCATCACCTTCGTCTTTCCAATATTCACCTTCAGACCTTTTGTCTCCATACATTCCTTCCACTTCTTCATCTTTTCCTTCAGTCCATCCATACTTTCCGCAATCAACACCAGATCATCTGCATAGAACAACTCCCAAGGCAAAACCTCCTTTACGTTCTGAGCCAGCACCTCCATCACAGCTACAAATAGTAGTGGACTTAGTACCGACCCCTGATGCACTCCCACCTTCACCTCAAACTCACCACTGTTCCCGTCCTTCGTCCTTAAAGCTGTGCGCGCTCTTTTGTACATTGCCATCACTACTCTGATCAACGATTCCTCCACTCCCAACTTCCTCAATGCCCATGTCAATACTTTGCGTGGAACCCTATCGAATGCTTTCTCCAGATCAACAAACCCAAAAAACAACTTCTTCCTCTTCTCCATGTACTTCTCCTGCAACTGCCTCACAATGAAAAGCGCATCTGTCGTTCCTCTTCCTGGCATAAATCCAAACTGCATTTCGTCGATCTTCACTTTTTTCCTTATCCTCCTCTCCAACACCCTTTCCAATTCCTTAATTCCATGCTCCAATAACTTTATCGCTCAGTACGAGCCACACTCCAGAGGGTCACCTTTCCCCTTGTATAGAGGGACGAGGGTACTCAGTTCCCAATCCACTGGAATGCGGCCTTCTTTCACCACCAGATTACAGATCTCTGTCATTCTCTTCACACCCCAACTTCCTGCTGCCTTCAACATATCTCCCACAACTCCTGTCAGCCCTCCCGGTTTTCTACCCTTCATTGCTTTTATCGCTTCCTCAACTTCCTTCTCAGTTATCTTCTCTGCCGGTCCTAAAACTGGGTTACTCTCTATGTTGCCATCCCATTCATTCTCTGTATTCAACAGCATTTCCATATATCTTTTCCATCTTCCTTTAATTCCATCTGGGTCGACAACGATTTGTCCCACTTCATCCTTCAAGCAACTCACCCCCATCACATCACACATAGCTAAGCTAAGATGGTGGGAACCATAGCTAAGATACAGATATTGTACACATTCACAGATTGTCTTTTCTGTGATCAATGCTTGGAGGGATGGATGAGTGGAAGGAGGGATGGATGATTGGAAGGAAGTATAGATGAGTGGAGGGAAGGATGGATGAGTGGAAGGGGTATGGATAATCTTGAAGGAGGGATGGATAAGGTGAAGGGAGGGATGGATAATCTAGAAGGAGGGATGGATGGATCTTTCGAAGGAATCATTTTGTTGGCTGCTGAATTTAATGCAAGAAGACCTCGGTCAACCTATGATGAGGAGCAATGTGCTGAATCCCCTTCAACAACTGTCCGTGGCGCTTTGATTCTACTGAAGTACATCATTTCATTTGGATGTTGCAGATGTGTGGTGTTTCACAGGCTAATTGGCTGTTTATACACGCACAACTAAACGGATGTTAAACTCCCTTCGTAAATTGCTATTTAAACGGATAATTAGCTGTGCGCGTACAACTATGTTTTTGTTAGCGTTTATGGGTTAGTAGTGTGTTAGCAAGACGCAAGCTAAGCACCTTTCGTAAATTTGGACCTTTATGTTTTGGCTGAGACTCAAACCTAGGCTAAATAAATCAAAGGTGAGTGTGCATACCTTTAAGCTATCCTGCCAGGCCTCAGATATAGAAACTATTCGAGGCAAATGGATTTCATAAATAGAAGATACAATGGTGTGAACTTCTCACTATTTTTATGAATCATGTATGAGGCATGGTCAGCAAGTATGTGGCTTGGCGTTAAATAGAGATAGAAAATGATAAAATGGTTGATTGTTCATTTTAATCATGAAATTATAGTCTCCAAATAAATATAAAAATCGCTTAATTTCTTTTCGAAAGATATTGAAAAACAATTTATTTCATAACACTGGAATTTTAAGTCTAGTCATGGTTTCACTAATCACCTCTCATAAGTAATCCGCATTGGTAAAAGGGAAAAGAAAAGAAAAGAAGCATCATTCAAAAAGCTGGATTAAATTATTTGAACAAAAACAGAAAAACGTTTCCAAACTTACCTCATTGAAAACATATTCGTCTCACTAATATTAAGCATACATTGGAATTGTTTTTCTTTCCATGCCTCGCGGTCTTCACGCTTATTCTTCATCAAGCATTCAAGACATACAGAGCTAGCTAATTATTGGGTATGCAATGTGGGGATGGGGAGTGGGTGGTGGTGGTGGTGCTCGATTGAGAAAATTAAGAATGAATCCAGAAAGAGAAGGGGCGAATGATGAGACAGAGAGTGTGGGGTTCACGACCGACCTCTAACATTGTTAATGCAAGAGTTCCTCTTTCTCAACCAAACTAGCACCTGCTCATCATGCTTTGACTCTGAAATGGGTTGGTGACACATTTTATTTATGATAAATCGATAGACCGACGTCAAATCCTCAAAAAAATTCTGCAAATTCATTGTACATCAGATAGGAGTTTTCGAATTTAGAAATCGGGATTCGCGTTTTTGGTGTGTGATCATTCTTTCAGCCTTTTAACTGAAAAGTTCAGTCCTGGAAATAACTTCCATCTTGTTCCGCAGCCATAAATAAGGTCATAGGGTCCAACAATTAATTTCATTGCTAGATAAGGACAAGTACGAAGACAAGTCGGCCCGCAGCTTGGATTCAGGATGGGGGGCGGGAATTTTGTAATCAAAGGTGCCAGCGAAAACTCACCTACTCTTCACAAAAGACACCTGAGATCTTTAACATTCGCGAAGTTGAACCAGTGCTGGTATACAGATCCTCTGGCTTAATGTCATTCAGATGGACGGCACACATATTGATAATTGTCCCGCATGCGAAACACCAGGGTGTCGGTTTATAGCTGCGTCGACATTCAAACCCAGACTAGACAGCTCAAGGGTGAGCTTGCAGTGAGGTACCTTGGTTACACTAAATTGCAAAACACCCAAAATGTAAACAAAAAGTGGTGACATTACAATTCGCTTTACTCGACACCAAAAGCATGTACAATTTATATACATAATACTTTATTTGTTAAATTTTTATGCAGGGGGCAGGGGTGTGTATATGTATGTATATATAAATATGTATAAATGTATATATATGTATATATATATATATATATAAATGTATATATATGTATATATATATAAATGTATATATATGTATATATATATATATATATATATATTTATTTATTTATATATATATATATATATATATATATATATATATATATATATATATATATATATATATATATATATATGTATGTATATATATATATATATATATATATATATATATAAATGTATATATATGTATATATATATATATATATATGTATATATATATATATATAAATGTATATATATGTATATATATATATAAATGTATATATATGTGTGTATGTATATATATATATATATATATATATATATATATATATATATATATATATATATATATATATATATATGCAGTATATATATCTATATGTATATATATATATATATATATATATATATATATATATATATATATATATATATTGTTACAGACACGACTTTGATGTTAAGGTGGGCCGAGCGGAATGGCCGTCGTGTCCGCACAAATTACCCGATTGTACTCGAACGTCGACGAAGCCGCGCTACGCTGGCTCAATAGGAAAGAGAAGACACCCGGCTGGGTTATAATGACACAATACGACACCAGGGGTTCAGTTCTCAAGACCTCCGGAGGAGGTTATATTCGTGCGGAAGGTCAGATTACAGGGACGAGAGGTACATCATAGGAAGACAGGCACTTAGACACAACCTTATATTATTCCCGACAGACCACAGAGAAACAGGACAAAAACTGACTCACACGGGGATTGATGACAAGGAAAGCGGGTATTCGATGGCCAGCACAAGGTGCACCTTGTGCTCAGGGACAGGATGGCGCGGCCCAAAAGATGCAGGAGGTCTCTCAGCGCTCGAGGTGGCGTCTTGTCGTCTCAAGCTGGGGGCGCATCTTACGTCACGTCCGGCAAGCGGCTGCGTATATCCGGCGGGGAGTGACACGCCCTCGGCTCGTTAGCTCCGCCCAGATGGAATCGGTCCGCCCTTCTTATTGGGTGCGGGGGGGGTTTACCAGGCTCCACCCTTGACGAGGAGCTGACAGCCAGCCCCTTCGTGGTAACCCCGTGGGGCGCATGGATAATGGCGGCTAACCGAGCCGGAGGGAGGACGCACACTCCCCGCGCGCGTTGTAGTTGTTGTTGTTGTTGCTGTAGTTGTTGTTGTTGTTGTTGTTGTTGTTGTTTGGGGAAGAAGATGGGAGGAGGTATGGGAAGGTCCTAAACTCACTACTGGTGCCATATAATCACATTCTGGTGCAACGAAGAGTCATAATTAATGGAAACGAGGCCTTAACTGACATAGATTAAGAATAACTAGGAAGATGTCCGAAAGTTGTCTACGTGTGGTGCGGTGGACCTGGGCACGACATTTAATGGGGGAATAAGGGGAAGGTCGGCTCTACTGATTGTTATTTACATGCAATGGGACTAGGGAATGGGGGATCGGGGAAAGTTGGGGAGTATTGGAGAAAATAGGGGAATATTTACAAGCGGATATGGAGGCCAAATTCCATATTCGCAACATTGCACCCTTCTCTACCCTCGGGGCGTCCCGACCCGATAAATTTTTACCTACTTTAGTGTGGCACGCAATGTAGTTCCCTCTACTATTAACTCTACCCTGAGTGCGACAGTTTTACAGATATTCACAAATGAGTAAATATGTCCCCCTGCGACGTTGCACCCTTCTCCTCACAGAAACACACCCACAGGATAACCGAATCCGGAAAGAATTCTCAAACTAAACATACAGCCGGTAGGGAGCATTATTTACAAGATTACGCTGCTATTTACACTACGATCCAGGACCTGTTTTTGGAGGAACACATGCAGATGTTATGCATAGAGAGAGCGCGCTTGCCAGCATCGATACACCAACCCACGAGTGCTCTGTGGCCGACGGCCTTTAATAACGTGCAGAGCACCCTTCCCGAGCATCAAAAGCACCACCCCACCACCAATCGGTGCAGTCACCATTGTTCATTGGAATAAAAATAAATTCGACAACCCCTAACCCTGCAGGTGTCTCTTGCTCTTCTTGTGGTGCACTTGGTGTTAATTAACAGTGGTTCACCTTTATGGCATAGGTGCCACGTTGACCCATAGGTCCTTCCACGGGTGGTGCTTGGCCGCAAAAGAGCTGCGGTCCATTGTGGGTGGCCACAAACATTGCGGTCCATATGGTGTATCGATCCAGGCAGCCAACAGCGAAAGTGCAGGCCCACAACTGCGTAGCCAGCACCTCTCTCTCCTCTCTCTCTACCCCAAAGCCAGATCCTCGGAGGTGGGAGACAAAAGAAGAAACAAGTGAGTAAGGTGGTAAGGGCGCAAAAGTGCACGCAATATAAGGTAATGCACACTGGGGGCACATGGGAACCAGGTGAGACAGGTACGTTCCTATCGTACGCCCCCCCCCCCCACCAGGTAACCTACATGGCCCCTCCCTTACCCCTTACTGTATCCACAAAACACAACACTACCCATAAACATCTACTTTACAAATCAACAAACATCCCTACTGTCTTCCCCGTTCCTCCCATAAACCAAATTCGTCTTCTCTCCCTCCTAACCAATCAAATTTGCCATTTTCAACTCTCATCAAAATTTGCCATCTCCAACTCAACATCATAATTTGCCATTACCAATTCATCATCAGTCCCTCCTAGGGAGGGAGAGATGGAATCACCCCAATGTCTCATCCACGTCGTGATGCGTCTCACAAATCCACACAGCGATTCATCTCCTGCAACAAAACAAAGAAAACACAGGTGTGGAGTCATCATCATCACCACAGGTAAGTGGCTGCGTATGGTGCGACAGGTTCATCAATCCTAACTATCTCCTAAATGACTTTAACAACTTTACACTACCTGGGGTCTCTCTCCGGCCAAACCATTGGCCCTCTTACACTATGGGTTCTAAAAACCAATTCCCATTGGCCAAACTGTGGTGCTCTTCAATTTGGGGTCTCACTCCCCCGATTCATCTCCCGGTGCCCTCGCACAATTTCTGGGCTGTGGCGTGTACCTCTCCCAGTGGGTCTACCCACCTGCACACCTCCACCACTGCGGTTGCCTCCGAGCTTACCTGCTCCTTACCCTAACCTAACTACCTGGGGAAGGCCCTCTGGCACTCTCCCCACTCCGTGCCCTCTCTGGCACTGGGCTACCCGGGTCCATCCTCCGGATCCTCGGGCCCCATCCACAACTCTACCGGCTCCCAGAGCCCACCTGCGGCCTCACCTGGCCGACATCCTCACAGTGGTGGAGTGCCCAACCAACTACACACACTAACAGGCTACACGCCCAGCCATTTCCACAACACTAATGCACCCATCCACAATACCATTCTGCAACCGCACCACAAATGCCAATATCCAACCACAATTTACCTGCACCCTCTACCTAACACTTACACTACCCGCCCCGGGTACTCGTGAAAGGGGTCCACTCTTCCCCCATCCACACCTTCGCACCATGCACACCACTCCGTACCACTCACTCCAACTCTCTCCACACACCTGTACCTGCACACCTGTGCTCTCACACCTGGTGCCACCTGCACCCTTCTCTCCCCAAGCGCATTCGCGCTGATCCACACACTCACTACTCATACACTGCTCCACACACCTGTCCAATTGCACACCTGTGCAATCACACCTGTTCCATCCTCACACACACGGCATCATCTCAGCTAACTACTCCCTTCTGAAACTTGCGCTTCCCAGTCGTCCCTTTAAACTATTGCGCTCCCACGTCATTATCATCCACACTAATCTACCTGCGTCCCCACTACAGGTATCAGTCACTAACTAAACTTAACGTTACCTAATGTCAATCCTCGCTAGATCCCTACACACCATATCCTAACCCACCCGGGCTAGTTTTCACTGCCATACACCCCATAATCTATAGCGCATTTGCCCCCCTCATGGGAAGGATGGTGGATTTGCCATCCCACCACATCGGGGTCTCTCACTACCAATTTTGCACATCAAATTTCAATAAATCAAAAATTTGCCAATCATCTGCCAATCACTGTACCATTACCAATCATCACTCTGCCAATCCTTTGCCAATCATCAAATTTTGTTTTTCTCTAATTTTGGGGCCAAAACACTAACCTCATCACCCAGTCGACTCACTAATACCTCTCGGTGCGCCAATTCCTGTCCAAAGCCCGGCTTCGTAAAGCCAAACAATGGATGCTGGTTGTTTTGTGCCAGCGGCTGGATGCGTCCGGCACTCGGTGCAGGGACGGGGGCTTACCCGGGCCGAGATCCCACGCATCACCTCGGCGTGGAGCCATCCAATGTCCCGATCTCGACCTGCCGGCACGTCTCAACACAACGCGGTCGCCATAACGACCTTCCTATCGGGCTGCCAGCTCCGCCTAGTGGAGCCTGGACGCGGCCGTTCAAAGCGAGGCCCAGCACGCACCGAGGGCCCGACTCGGCTATAAGTCGTTCTAAACTCTACCCCGTCTAACGTCGATGCTTCACCTGCATGCTTACATCCCGCAGCCCGTTCCTTGCTCACACATCCAGCCGTTTCATGCCCCTCGTACCGTTCCTTACACACCCAGGTACACCCATTCCACTCACCGCCTTGGTCACACACCTGACCACCGAACACTTTGGCACACACTCGTTGGTAGCACACCTCACCAATACACCTCTTCGCGCCCCCTCCTCTGTGACAATCACAGGTGTGCCCTCATTCGCACACCCAACCATGTGCCTCACCACCAACTCCAGCGTGCATTCCCACTCACGCTCTACCATTCCAGGTGTGCATCCTTCCATCCCAGGTGTACATCCTCGCTCACCTGTCACCACTAACTCACTCTCCTTGTCACTCTCACTACTCTCACCTCCATTCCTGACAACGCACTCACCCTTACTCTTGACAGCACACTCTTTCCCCATGCACCTGTCCGCTCACACACCTTTCTCGCGCACACTCTCCCGTTACACCCTCTGTAACACTCACCACAGGTGGACACTCTTCCTTACTTCTGACAGCGCACTCTTTCCTCATGCACCTGTCCGTCACACACCTTTCTCGCGCACACTCCTGCGCACACTCTCCCGTCACACCCTCTGTAACACTCACCACACCGCGCTTCCACGTGCTCCCTCGCACACACGCTACGACCGACTCACTCTCGCCAGCACCCTCACTCCTTGGCACACACTTTTTCCTCACACACCCCAGAGTCGGACTTTCTCGCACACCTCCTCTTTCGCACACCAGACCTGTCACACACCTCACCAACGGCCTTTCACGAACACCCGGATCCAAACCAATCCCAAGCTTCTTAAATCCCCTGGCGCATCATACGCATGACCATATTGGTCACCACTTACCACCGGTCCTCTTCCTCTTCCGCTTCTCCTCCATCACCTGCGAATCCCTCATCCGGTTAATGAGCACATCATCACGATCCAAACACAGACTTTGGACCAATTCTTTTATCTCCTCTTTTATCTCTTTCTTATCCCCTCTCCGTCGCTTCTTAATTTCACTCATCCTTCTTCCACTTCTTCTAATTTGTGCTTCACCTCTTTTATTCCCCGGTACGTCTCCTCAAGCTCGTCCTCCAAGGCTACCTTGACCGTTTCCAGGTGCGTCCTCACCTGCCGGTCCTTCGTCTCCATTACCTCTATCACCTCGTCAACCTCGTTGTCAGTCCCTCACGTACCATCTGACATTCCCTCTTTGTCGCTATCAAGTCGTTTTTTATGTCGTTTTGTGTCGCTTTCAACCCTCCTAATACCGCAGTGTTCCTTTGAACCTGCTCCACTAACTCCGTCTGTCCCACCGTCAGCTGCTCCACCTCCTGCGTCAGGTCCTCTATGCCCCCTTGTAACTTTACAGTCCCCTTTCTCACCTCCTTTTCCATGTGCTCCTCACAGTGCCTCACCTCCTCGCGCACTCCTCCGACCTCCTCACTCACTCCTCTCCTGATCTCCTCTCCCATCACTTGCATCTCCTGCCCAGATGCCACCCTCATCTGCTCCATTTCCTCCCTGTGAGCATCCAGTTTGGTTTCTACCCCCATTCTGACCCCCTCTATCTGCTGCTCCATTTGTTTAACTTCCCTTTCCGCTGGTCCCTCATGTCCCTCACTTTGCCATCCATACTGTTTTCTAACCCCTCTAACCCATTTTTCACTCCCTCTATCTGATTCTCCTGGGCAGCCATTCTATTTTCTACCCCCTCTAACCCTTTTGCATCCCTTCCATTTGATTCTCTTGAGCGGCCATTCTGTTTTCTACCCCCGTTAACCCATTTTTCACTTCTTTTATCTGATTCTCTTGAGCGGCCATTCTGTTATCTACCCCCCGTTAACCCATTCTTTACTTCTTTTATCCCGTGTCTACCCCTCAAATTCTTTTCTAATCCCTCACCGGTACCCCTCATTTGGCCCTCCAATCGCTCACCCTGAGCATCCATCCGGTTTCCCAACCGCTCACCCAATCGCTCATTATCAGCCCTCGTTTCCTCTCCCTCATTTTCTCGCTATTCTGGGCCATAAGGGCCTTCATTTGTATGAAAAAAAGGCCCCAATCCATCGGGGGGCGCTGCCGACGGTCGCTGGCGCGGTGATCAGCGAGGCGCCATTTTGCGCGCCCGCTTCTTCGTGCGTGACGGCGCTATTTTGCGAACCTGCCGCCCACACTGCTTCGCTCTCTCCTCCGTCCCTCATTTGGTCCTGGATCGACCCTACCTCACTCTCCCCTACCGGACCCCAGCCGTCTTGATCCGCCATAGCGCGACTTGCAAAATTCGAGTTTCGTAAAACAAAACAAATTTCGGCCGCTCCAAATTTTGACCAAATTTTTTTTTTTTTCCTCTATTCGTTTTTTTTCCAATAATTTGGTCGGGCCTCGAATCTCACTCCCGACACCAATTGTTACAGACACGACTTTGAGTCTAAGGTGGGCCGAGCGGAATGGCCGTCGTGTCCGCACAAATTCCCGATTGTACTCGACGTCGACGAAGCCCGCGCTACGCTGGCTCAATAGGAAAGAGAAGACACCGCTGGGTTATAATGACACAATACGACACCAGGGGTTCAGTTCTCAAGACCTCCTGGATGAGGTTATATCTCGTGCGGAAGGTCAGATTACAGGGACCCGAGAGTACATCATAGGAAGACAGGCACTTAGACACAACTTATATTATTCCCGACAGACCACAGAGAAACAGACAAAAACTACTCACACGTGGATTGATGACAAGGAAAGCGGGTATTCGATGGCAGCACAAGGTGCACCTTGTGCCTCGTGTCAGGACAGGATGGCGCGGCCCAAAAAGATGCAGGAGGTCTCTCAGCGCTCGATGGTGGCGTCTTGTCGTCTCAAGCTGGGGGCGCATCTTACGTCACGTCCGGCAAGCGGCTGCTGGTATATCCGGCGGGGAGTGACACGCCTCGGCTCGTTAGCTCCGCCCAGATGGAATCGGTCCGCCCTTCTTATTGGCGTGCGGGGGGGGTTTACCAGCTCCGCCCTTGACGAGGAGCTGACAGCCAGCCCCTTCGTGGTAACCCGTGGGGCGCATGGATAATGGCGGCTAACCGAGCCGGAGGGAGGACGCACACTCCCCGCGCGCGTTGTAGTTGTTGTTGTTGTTGCTGTAGTTGTTGTTGTTGTTGTTGTTGTTGTTGTTTGGGGAAGAAGATGGGAGGAGGTATGGGAAGGTCCTAAACTCACTACTGGTGCCATATAATCACATTCTGGTGCAACGAAGAGTCATAATTAATGAAACGAGGCCTTAACTACATAGATTAAGAATAACTAGGAAGATGTCCGAAAGTTGTCTACGTGTGGTGCGGTGGACCTGGGCACGACATTTAATGGGGAGAATAAGGGGAAGGTCGGCTCTACTGATTGTTATTTACATGCAATGGACTAGGGAATGGGGATCGGTGGAAAGTTGGGGAGTATTGGAGAAAATAGGGGAATATTTACAAGCGGATATGGAGGCCAAATTCCATATTCGCAACAATATATCTATATATATATATATATATATATATACTATACTACTACTATATATATATTGTCGCGATCCCGCCTGGTAAATGTTCCCAGCACGGAATACGGACGTGAATGTCCGGGCTTCAAGTAATCCACGGAGTGGACAAAAGAGACGTAGTCAACACAATTGTGTTTTAATCGGCCTTCTAGGGGTAAGGCACGATGCTTTATTGGCTCGATCACAAAAACCATGAAAGGTAACAAATGGAATAGGCTGCACAAGCCTGCAGGACACGGTCGGCCACAGACGCTCCAACAAGACGCAGGTAAGATCCTCGCGGCTCCAATCGACGAGCTCCGGGACTCGAAGGATACCAGGATGGAATACCACACAAGGCCGCCAGGAACGGTCGGCCAGGAGCTCCAACACGAAGCAGGCAATATAGGACTCACAGTTCCAATCTACGATCTCCGGGAATCACTCGTTCTCTTCCGGAATCACTCACTCGTACAATCCATAACTATAAACGATCAGCACAACTCGCTGTCGTGAGGCGTAACGAAAGTTCCCTCGCCTCGAGGCCTCGAACCTCCGAGCTGCGTCCGTATCATGAGATGGCGGCCGCGCTCTCTGACCTCCACCAATCACGTGCCCGACTCGCCTCCCAATCGCGTGAGGCTCCAAGGAGGTTACGTCAGTGGTGGGCGGGGCACTCATTTGGGTGAGAACAAAGGTGGTTTCACCGGGGGGTTTCTCACAATTATATATATGTATGCAGTATATATATAAATATGTATATATATATGTATGTATATATATATGTATATATAATGTAATATATATTTATATATATATATATATAATATATGTATATACATATATATATATATGTTTATATATATACGTATATATATGGATATATATATATACGTATATATATGTATGTATATATATATATATATATATATGTATATATATATGTATATATATATATATATATATATATATATATATATATATACATATATATATATACATATATATATATATATATATAATATCAGTACTTATGCGACTCCATACTGTGAGTGGAGAACCACCAGTAAGGTGTCCCATACAGCTTTTGATGCACCTCACCGGAGCAATAAGCACTGCCTGCCACATGGTACATTACCTCTGGTTTCCACCCGCTCTCATTAAGGTGCAGCAAGGGCTGTCATTATGCGATTCCATACCGTGAGTGGGGGAACCGCCAGTAACACCTGAATTAACATCTGAATTAACATTCAGATGTGAGAGCATCTGAATTAACATCTTTATAATGACGTACTGTGAGATGGCTCTTCCGGAGCTTGGCAATCAAGGAGGTCGTACATGGCGGTGACGTCACGGCGTTCGCTCCTTAGGTTGGAGCACTAAATTATATATATTAATTAGTTACTCCCAAGTGCATCCAGGTCGACTCCATATAGTGATTGGATACCAGAGATAATGTTACCATGTGGCAGGCGGTGCTTATTGCTCCCAGTGAGGTGCAGCAACAGCTGTATGGGATACCTTACTGGTGGTTCCCCACTGATGGTATGAAGTCGCATAATGACTGATATAAAAACCGAAAGGTTTTCAGTCACAAGTGTATGGAAGGCTCGCTGCGTTGCCCTGATGAAGCCCCAATAAGAGCGAACACCGAGTCGGTAACTGTGAGTTTTCATGCACTTTGACAGCATCTGAATTAACATCTTTATAATGATGTACTGCGAGATGGCTCTTCCGGAACTTTGCAATCAAGGCGGAC
>NC_136261.1:315130859-315132242 GCF_964187855.1 Myxine glutinosa | reverse complement strand
GTAAATTGCTATTTAAACGGATAATTAGCTGTGCGCGTACAACTATGTTTTTGTTAGCGTTTATGGGTTAGTAGTGTGTTAGCAAGACGCAAGCTAAGCACCTTTCGTAAATTTGGACCTTTATGTTTTGGCTGAGACTCAAACCTAGGCTAAATAAATCAAAGGTGAGTGTGCATACCTTTAAGCTATCCTGCCAGGCCTCAGATATAGAAACTATTCGAGGCAAATGGATTTCATAAATAGAAGATACAATGGTGTGAACTTCTCACTATTTTTATGAATCATGTATGAGGCATGGTCAGCAAGTATGTGGCTTGGCGTTAAATAGAGATAGAAAATGATAAAATGGTTGATTGTTCATTTTAATCATGAAATTATAGTCTCCAAATAAATATAAAAATCGCTTAATTTCTTTTCGAAAGATATTGAAAAACAATTTATTTCATAACACTGGAATTTTAAGTCTAGTCATGGTTTCACTAATCACCTCTCATAAGTAATCCGCATTGGTAAAAGGGAAAAGAAAAGAAAAGAAGCATCATTCAAAAAGCTGGATTAAATTATTTGAACAAAAACAGAAAAACGTTTCCAAACTTACCTCATTGAAAACATATTCGTCTCACTAATATTAAGCATACATTGGAATTGTTTTTCTTTCCATGCCTCGCGGTCTTCACGCTTATTCTTCATCAAGCATTCAAGACATACAGAGCTAGCTAATTATTGGGTATGCAATGTGGGGATGGGGAGTGGGTGGTGGTGGTGGTGCTTGATTGAGAAAATTAAGAATGAATCCAGAAAGAGAAGGGGCGAATGATGAGACAGAGAGTGTGGGGTTCACGACCGACCTCTAACATTGTTAATGCAAGAGTTCCTCTTTCTCAACCAAACTAGCACCTGCTCATCATGCTTTGACTCTGAAATGGGTTGGTGACACATTTTATTTATGATAAATCGATAGACCGACGTCAAATCCTCAAAAAAATTCTGCAAATTCATTGTACATCAGATAGGAGTTTTCGAATTTAGAAATCGGGATTCGCGTTTTTGGTGTGTGATCATTCTTTCAGCCTTTTAACTGAAAAGTTCAGTCCTGGAAATAACTTCCATCTTGTTCCGCAGCCATAAATAAGGTCATAGGGTCCAACAATTAATTTCATTGCTAGATAAGGACAAGTACGAAGACAAGTCGGCCCGCAGCTTGGATTCAGGATGGGGGGCGGGAATTTTGTAATCAAAGGTGCCAGCGAAAACTCACCTACTCTTCACAAAAGACACCTGAGATCTTTAACATTCGCGAAGTTGAACCAGTGCTGGTATACAGATCCTCTGGCTTAATGTCATTCAGATGGACGGCACACATATTGATAATTGTCCGCATGC
>NC_136261.1:315020859-315128359 GCF_964187855.1 Myxine glutinosa | reverse complement strand
GGCTTGATGGTGGCGTTCCAGGGTCAGTGTGAGCTGAAACAAATCACAAAGTAGGGAATTTTGAGAATGGAGACACACAAATCTTATTATAATAGAGCAAACGTATATGGTTATGTTTGTTTATATGCGACCAAAACGTCTTCTTCTTCTTCAAATAAAATTAACACCCAAATCACAGTTCGTGAACTCTTAATTACGTTAAAACTGCTGAGACCCTTCAGACCTTTGACGTCCCTTTAAGTCCCTCAAGACCCTTAAGACCAACAAGACCCAAAAAGACCCAGAAGACCCAAAAGACCAGGAATACCCAAAAGACCAGGAAGACCCAACAGACCCCGAAGACCAAAAACACCCCGAAGACCCAAAACACCCCGAAGACCCAAAACACCCCGAAGACCTAAAACACCCCGAAGACCCAAAAGACCCTGAAGACCCAAAAAGACCCAGAAGACCCCAAAGACCCAGAAGATCCAAGACCCCACCAAAGACCCAAAACACCATGAAGACCCAAAATACACGGAAATTGGTTAAAGATGCCTATCCCTCTGCAACGACGTGTGGTGAGGCGCCCCGAGTCATGCTAGTAATACCAAACGATAACTCACCTCCAAGTTAAACATTATATAGTTACGGTTGTCTTATTTATACGAGAAGCTCCCTCAGTGTATGTGAAAATGTTAACCTTGTATTGCAAAGTACAGTCATCACTGGGCAATTGCTTCATATGTATTTAGCTAATAATTCAAACAGTTTTCTACTATTTCTAAAATTAAAAAACTTTGAACTTATCAATTAAATAATATTTCCAAAAAAAAGTACCGAAAAGCCCCCACTAAAATGGAGAAGGTTTTTACTCTGTAATTAAAATAGTCATGCCCCAGAATAGCTAGAAACATTTAGTGAAGCCTGATATTAAATGACTCGACCTTGCAGGCCACAATGAACTGCGGGGAGCGGTGTTGTGTCACCGGGTAGCAAGAAGCGGCAAATTAGTGTGGAGTAGTTAAGTGCACGGAGATGTACCCTCCTAGGGTTGTCTAGCATCTCTGCTTGACAATGTTGTTTTTGTGACCCACGTTCTCACGTCTGCAGAGAGGACTGCGTTAAAATTATGCAAAGAACTTGCCAGAAGCCTCTGGAAAGTACACATCTCAAGCTGCGACAAAAGGAGCGCTGCTTTGTCTAACTTGCAAATTAGTTGTGCTCAGGCAGGCCGCAGCTGGAGAGCTTAACCTCACACCTTGGAAGTCAGCCCAGTGTGGTGATTGTGCTCAAACGCTTTCCAAAGATTAAAACAAAGGCATTGACCGGTGAACCTGAAGCCATCAAAATCAAAGCACCTCTTCAAGCACCAGAAAGCCGAGCACTTTTCTCAGCAATGCTGAAGCTCAAGATGGCATTGCAGATTAAGCTGTGGATAAGAAGTGGCTAACCTAAGCTTGAGGCCTGTATCCTTCCAGATCTTCTGAGCCTTCTGAATTGTCTTGAGTGACTCTGCCACTCTCAAATGACTTCCTGTGACTGCATCAGTCACAAGCTCCAAGGACTAGCAGTCTGGTGTGTCACAGGTGTGTGACAAGGCGTAAGCTCTTATTTCAAGGCAGGATGTAGGGTTAAACACCACGTTACGGCGTGCTTGAATTTCTTTACACAGCATTCCCGATGCCATTTGACGGCACAGACTGTGGAGCGACAAGCATTTCATAATGTCTCCAGATATGGAGGAGGTACTGCACCTGTGCACGTCTACCTGATCCTCTCATGCCTGATTTTCCACAAAGCCGTGAGTATCTAATGAACATCTCAGTGCGCTAGATTATAGCTTCAGCTTTAGGTTATAGAGCATTCCATTGCAGAAGACTTGAGCTATTTCATACTCCAAAGCAACACCATTCTTCTTTCCACACTGTCTGTCTGTCCGTCTATGTTCCATGTGCGTTTTTCGACATATGGATATTTCAGTAATCTTTACAAGTATTTACAAGTATTACAAGTATTAAAAGTATTTACAAGTATTTACAAGTATTACAAGCATTTACAAGTATTACAAGTATTTACAAGTATTACAAGTATTACAAGTATACTTGTATATTACTTGTATACACGTATACAAGTTTACAAGTATATTAGTATACAAGTATATTACTTAGATAGAATATTACAAGTATATTATATATTACAAGTATACAAGTATATTAGTTGTAATATTACAAGTATTACAAGTATTACAAGTATTACAAGTATACTTGTATATTACTTGTATACACGTATACAAGTATACAAGTATACTAGTATACAAGTATATTACTTAGTATAGTATATTACAAGTATATTATATATTACAAGTATACAAGTATATTTGTTGTAATATTACAAGTATTACAAGTATTAAAATTATTTTTACAAGTAGTAATTTCACAGTATTTTGGTTTTTGAAACTAATAAAGAGTCTAGTCCTGAAAGCATTCCATGCTCTGTACTGATTGTTTTGCTGCTCTGATAAAAATTGTATGTTCATGTAAAATTGCTTTTATGGAATTGTTCACCCTTTCACACGTGGAAGATAAAGACATAAACGTACTGGGATATTCATTCAGTTGAATATTATTTGGATCATTTCTGCTAGGTATTAAATATAGTAATCCTATGCCTGCACCTGGTGTTGGCTTAGCGGTTAGCGTGCCGGCTTGGGATCCTGGGTTCGAATCCTGGTCGATTGCTGAATTAACACCAGGGGGGTTGACTCAGCCTGTCATCCTTCCGAGGTCGGCAAATTGAGTACCAGTTCACTGGTAATTCCCTGTGTGTCGCAAGAGGCGAATAACAGGGTTGACGGCAAGAAGGGCATTCGGCCATAAAACATTACTTCAAAAAGTGGACCAAAGTGCTCAAAAAAAGGCCAACAACTGCTCTGCGGGGAAAAATGGCCTCTAAAGGTGGTTCTATGCCTGCACCTGTATTGTGAAAGCTGCTTTGCTGAGTAGTTGGAATTTGGAGTATTTTTATATTTACCCGAAATTTGGACGTTTTCTGTAAATGAACTCTGGATTGAATCTTTTTTTTCCATTGTACCCTTCAAGATATTCAAGAAACCGTAATAACAAGAAGTTGTGTTTTTGTAAACTTGACCTCTCTCCACGTTTCTGATGTTTCCCTTGCATTAAGCTGACTGTCCACACACCAGCACTTAAAAGTGAGCTCCACCTTATGATCAAAGCCAGACATAATGAAAATGTGCTTACACCCGATGAGACGTATTTCTACACTAAAACCAAAAATTGTAACATTTAACTTCATATTCATGGATCCAAAGGGGCAAAACTATAATCATACTATAAATCATACAAAACTATAATTTATTGATGACACGTACCAGTGTCTCTTAAGTCGTGGCCACAACAAAGGGGGCGTTTTCGACAAGCAGCACAGCCATTGGTTGCTCTGGTACGAGTAAATAAGCACGTACATGGGTTGCTTAACAGGTACGAACTTTAGCATCGGTCACCAACTGACGTTCATTGCGAGAGGATTGTATTGTGTCGTCAATATTCTTTACATGCTCTCTCATTTCCAACTGATGCATGCAAAGCCAAGAATGTTATGGCGGTCATTCGATAAAAAATGATGAAACATCAAATCTGAGATTTTTTTTTTGACAGTACTGAAAAATAGCATTTTTCAAAACAAAACTAATAATCAATATTGAGCTTCAATATTGTCAGCAAGGTATTTACCTCTAATTTACACTAGAGAGGTCATCGAGGGAAATGGCTGAGCACTCTCCAATGAACTTTTTCGTACATTGCTGCACTTCGTACATTGCGTAGTCACCACTTGTAGAAGAAACATTTAATAAAGTTGCAGGGAATACTCGTTTGAATTCTGGGTCTCCTTAAATTGGGATGTGAAATGCTACACTCAAACCTAAAAGTTTGATTTTATCTTGCATAACTTCAGGACTACCTGCTTATGACGTACAGTCACGTGAAAAAGTAAGTACACCCCATGTAAAGGTTTGACTTTTTCAACATATTTCAACATACAGCTATTTGATCTTCATTTCAACAATATTGAGAGTTAAAGGTGAAATAATATAACAAATATCATGAAACATTTACATTTTGTAGTCAATTGTATAATTTAAATAAACATAAATGCAAATTTTGCACGTGGAAAAAGTAAGTACTCCCCTACATTTATCACTACTTCAAATACCTAAAATTAGAATCAGGTGCACCAGCTCAGGTGCAATGATTAGAACATCGTTCGAGAGGATCTTGGAGGAACCTGTCTTATTTAAACCTCAGACATTTAGTTTGGTTTGCTCTTTGTTGTTGAAGTGTACGGCGTCACCATGCCTAGATCAAAAGAGCTCTCTGAGGCCTTCAGAAAGAAGGTTATAGATGCCGACAAGTCTGGGTAGGGATTTAAAACGATCTCCAAACAATTTGAATTCAATCATTCGACTGTCCAGAAGATCATCTACAAGTGGAGAAGATTCCAAACAACTGCCAACTTGTTCAGGCCAGGCCGCCCAGCAAGTTCAGCCCGAGAGCAGACGGCAAGATGCTGAAAGAAGGCTCTAAGAACCCTAGAATGTCACCACGGACCTACAGGTAGCTCTTGCCACTGTTGATGTCAAAGTGCATGAGTCTACCATTAGAAAGAGGCTGCACAAATTTGATCTACATGGGCGGTGTGCCAGGAGGAAACCTTTACTGTCAAGAAAGAACATGAGGGCAAGACTAACGTTTGCCAATGAACACCTAGGCAAAGACCAGCACTTCTGGAACAATGTGCTCGGGACAGATGAGTCAACGGTAGAGCTATTTGGCCACAGTACCAGAAGACATGTTTGGCGAAAACCAAAGACAGCATTTGACCACAAGAACCTGATACCAACTGTAAAGCATGGTGGTGGAAATATTGTTGGGGTTTTGAGAACCCTGCACTTAGTAAATTGTTGTAAATATACCCTTTGTAAATACCTCCATTTCTTGTTAAGGTCAAAGGTCGTCCCCTAGTTAGTCCATGAACAACACGTAGCGGACCATAGGCCCTCTTCGTAGTTATTTCATTATTATGTGTTTCAGGTAAGGCTGTGTTTCCAATAGTTGAATCTACGTTGCATTAATCAAATAAGATAGGTCCCTTTCGTTCCCTTCAAAAGCGGTGCGAGTGGTTTGCTATCCCCACAAGACGCCATTGCCATGTGCTCCATCTCGGAGAAGAAGGGGGAGGATCCACCAGAATGGGCGTGGCACCTCATCGTCATCAGAGGTGGAGTCAGCAAGCCCTTACCAGCCAACCAGCACCGCGGTGAGCCAACCGGTAGGCGTGTTCTCAGAGCTGGTGGCTTGATACGGCTGACAGCAATAAAAGCGACTGAAAGGGACTGCTTTGGAGAGACGCGTGAGGAGGTTCATGAGAGAGGACCGAAGAGGAAGAACCGAGAGAGGAGGGAGAGAGGAGCACTGAGCAGCTTTTTGAGCACAAACATCGTTGGGGTGCAAGAGTCGGTGCGCTAGGATAGCCAAGACAGCGGCAACATAAACCGTGCTGCCTGCCGGGTTTTCGCTGCTGAAACCATATACGTGGGGCCGCCGCCGGCTGCTTGTTTTCCAGCCCGGAGCGTGGATGCGAAGCGGACCTCCTCGCTGTGTTTTTCCTCCGAACCTTCTTCCAGCCATTCCTGCCTGCAATTCCCTTTGTCGTGTAAGTCTGTTGTCTGTCCTTTTTGTTGTCTGGGGTTTAATATAAGACTGTTTAAGGCTGCCCTGTGTATCTTCTTCTTCTTCGCCCTGCATATTACTTTCGTTTCTCCTCCTTTGGTTTGTTGTAAATATTTAATAAATGTCTGTTATTTCTTACCCTTTTGGTTTCATTCTTCCCCAATCGTTTCAGTCTTTTCTTTCGATTGAATACCTGTGGCACGATTTGGCCAACGCTTTAAAATCGGGTTTAGTCTTTTGTTAACGGCCTGAGTCATGGCTCGCTTCGCTCAGCGTGTCCATTACAGTCGCGGCTCGGGCGGGGCTCATTTCCTCGCTTCCCGAAAGGCGCTGGCACTTAGGTCATAGGAATAATTGGCCTACTACCCTATTCAGCGCTGACCGGAAGTGGCGAGATAGTTCCAGGACTCGGACGGCCAGCTTAAAAGACAAGGGGATTAAACCCCCCTCGGTAAGGGGAGTGCCGAAACCGAGATCCGTAACAATATTATGGTTTGGGGCAGCTTTGCTGCATCAGGGCATGGGCAGCTCACCATCATAGAATCCACTATGAATTCTTCATTGTACCAGAGGGTGCTTGAGGATAATGTGAGGCCATCTGTCAGAAAGTTGAAGCTCAACAGAAGGTGGACCTTGCAACATGACAATGACCCTAAACATACCAGTAAATCCACCAAGGAATGGCTGAAAAGAAAGAAATGGAGAGTTCTGGAATGGCCAAGTCAAAGCCCGGATCTAAATCCCATCGAGATGTTGTGGGGGGATTTGAAACGAGCTGTGCATGCCAGAAACCCATCAAACATCGCACAGCTGAAAGAATTCTGCATGGAGGAGTGGGCAAAAATTTCTCCCAGTCGATGTCAGAGACTGGTAGACAGTTATAAGAAACGCCTACTTGAGGTTGCTTCTGCCAATGGGGGCAATACCACCTATTAGAGACAAGGGTGTACTTACTTTTTCCACATGCGAAATTTGGATTTATATTTATTAAAATTATACAATGGCCTACAAAATGTAAATGTTTCATGATATTTGTTATATTATATCACCTTTAATTAAAAAAAAAAAAAAAACACCTTTGGAGGCCATTTTTCCCCGCAAAGCGGGGATTGGCCTTTTTCGGGAACCGTGGTTGTTGTTGTTTTTTGGTCCCCTTTTTGAAGCAATGTTTTACGGCCGGATGCCCTTCCTGACGCCAACCCTTTTTGCCGCCTTTAACGACAAACAGGGAATTACCAGTGAACTGGTACTCAATTAGCCGACCTCGGAAGGATGACAGGCTGAGTCAACCCCCCTGGCGTTAATTCAGCGATCGACCAGGATTCTGAACCTAGGATCCTAGGTATCCTAAGCTGGCACCCTAGCCGCTAGCCCAACACCAGGGTTCAATCTTATTGAACCTTTATCTATCAATATTGTTGAAATGAAGATCAAATAGCTGTATGTTGAAATATGTTGAAAAAGTCAAAACTTTACATGGGGTGTACTTACTTTTTCACGTGACTGTACACACTGCTAGCAATGAGGAGGCCTAAGATTGATAAAATTTGAAGATGGAAGAGAAGGTAGGGTGATAGGAAAGAGAAAAGAGGGGAGGGGAGTGTTGGTAGAGTGCTGAAAGGAGGGAATGAAGAATGGAATGACGTAGGAACAAGGCGATCGGGAAAGGGAAGGACATGTGTGGAGCATGTGGGGAAGGAGAGGTGGGTGGGGGGAGAAGAGGGTTCAAGAATTCCACCATATTTGTGCAGTAAATATATGGCCCTTTAGCAGCCTGATTGTAATTTATTACAGCATGGCTTGGTAGAGACAATTCCACCAGGATTGATTGAGTTATACCTCGTTTAATGCAAGTTGTGGCCATTAAAGTGAACGACATGTACCTGTGCGTTGATATATTGTGAATTAGTAAGATATATTGTGAATTAGTAAGATAACACACTTAAAATCTGGTCGGTTTATAAGGTTCATAAGATAAGATAAGAAAATGGTTGTTGAAATGAATAAAGCAAGTTATCAGCTGGATTTGACCCCATAAATTGTGTGATCAGGGTACAATGTTGTTACCACTAAGGGATTGTTCACCACGTTGTGTTGTGTTACGTTGTACTTTTTCCATAAAAATGTATCAGCAAAACGTTTGCAAACGTCCACACCAATCACACATACTTAGTGATCTTTGCAGCCCACCCCAAATTACAAGAAAGGAAAAATGAAGATAAATTATGGCATGATAGCGTAGGCAACGCTTCACCATAAGGACATTCAGATTTGTGCAGATCTTAACATTAAACAAAGGTTCTTTCACCATCTTTGCCCATTATAAACATGCCCACGAAGCATCCAGGCCTTAAAATAGAGTTTTTTATTGCCGTTAAAAAGTGAGCATCTATGGGATGCCAGATGGCAACCGCTTTCTTGAAAGTCCTTTTGGCCATTGTATAAAATATTCATACTCTGTCATATGTCATTTGCTCAAAATTTCTTGTATTCCTGGATAGATGTGCCGAACTTTTATGATTCACCTCAATACATTGAGGAATCCATACGGCTACAGTCTACAATAATGAGATGTACTGCAAGTGCTGAAATTGATAAGGGTGATTTGGGTCAAAATACAGAAAGTAAGTTTGGTGCAGGTTTACATTACAGAAATTCCCTGTAGAGAGGTCTTCCCATTGCCATTGTCTGTAATAGCTTGATTTCCATCTCCAATTTATTGTGTTCAATTTCATATTTATATGTGCATCCTCATTGTAAGTTCCTGGAAGCTCCAAGCAGAGCCTATTGTATAGTAAAATAGCAGACGCAAATAGAAACAGCCAAGTGATACTGGTTATCATTACACTAAAATACGCAATTTATAAAAATAAAAGAATCTATCAAAATAAAATAATCAATAAATCAAAATACCCTTTGCATCCAAATCACTTGGTAATTGTCATGTCTAAATATCAGCTTCCAAGCTTAAAACATGCCTGAGATATTGCCCAGATGAGAAAGAAAAGAAATAAGTAATTAATAAATCAATAATAATTAAGTAATTAATCAACGAATTGATTAATCCAAAAAAAACGTTTTGCCAAAGCACTTGTTCACTATTGTGCCCAAATTTCAGCTTATTAGCTCAAAGGATGGCTGAGATATCACCTGGACAAACAAGAAAGCAAGAAAGAAAACAAAAAAGAAAGAAAACAAGTCGAGATACATTCAAAGCATACCGCCCCATGCCAAATAAATAAATAACATATCCTCCAGCACACAACATTGCCGGGACGCCTTCGGCGCGTAGCAGTGGCGCCGTGCATGCAGCACATGGAGACGGAATTTGGAGGGAGCAGTATACAACAAACGATTGATTATTTGATTAATTGCTTAATTAAAATAAATAAATAATAGTTGTAAAATAATTATTTTTTTAACCAATTGGCTAATAGAATACCTAAACCACAACTGTTTCATCCGAATGTGTAACCTTTTGAAAAGGTTACAAAGTTACAAAAAAGTAACTAATTAATAAAATAATTAATTAATTAATCGATTAATTGATTAATCAATAAATCAAAAATACCCTTTATAGCCACATCACTTGGTCACTGTCGTGTCAGAATATCCACTTCCTAACTTAAAAGGTGCCTGAGATAGAAAATAAATAATAAATCGATTATAAACAATTAATTAAATAAGTAATTAATTATTTTTAAAAATTGGCCAAATCTCTTTGTCACCATTGTGGCCAAATTTCAGATAGCTACCTCAAATTATGGCTGAGATATCACCCAGGAAAAAGAAACAAACAAACAAGAAAACAAACAAACAAGACAAAGAAAACAAACTGAATTAAAACTGAGTACGCCTTTTCGGTGCGTGCCATGGCCTGGCCCCCTTCGGCACCCGGCGATGACGTCATGCAGCATCTGCAGATGGAATAGGAAGAGGCGGAGTACAACAAACAAACAAAAAAAGGAGCGAAAACTGAGTTCGCCCTTTCGACACATCATTGCCGGGTAACCTTCGGCACGCAGCAATGAAGTTATGCAGCACCAGGAGATGGGATAGGGAGGTGTGGAGTACTACATGACCCTCCCTGCCGCTCCCGTTGGGATTGGTTGTACTCGTAGTACAAATGAGGCGGGCCTACCCGTCGCCTCGTTGATGATTTAATCAAAAGACAGCATGTTGTACTTCACAAAAACATGTGCATGTCTATCTATGAGTGTCAATGAGGTTGTAGCATGAATTAAAACATGTGAAAGAGGATCTTTTATACCACGTAGTTGTTGTTGTCGGGGCTGTGGTAAGTGGTTGTTGTTGTTTGTGTGCTCTTTCCATGTACTTTTATATATTTTGCTATTGCTTCGAGAAGTATTACCAGATATAATTTTGTCTGTTCCTCCAGTGTCCTTCTAAAGTGTTCCTGCTTTCATGGAATAATAAATGTTACAGTGGAACCGCTACATTAAAGCTCGAGGTCCCACTTCTTCCTCAATGCCGGAAACACAAACTTTCAAAAGAGGCATCTTTATGATGAAACGGACACTATTTTTTGTTGCAGGTCATTGAATTATTAGCTTTGCAACCAAGGAAATCGATTATTACCTTCCAATGAAAAGGTGTATTTGAAGCATTTACACTGATAAGATGGTAGCATATAAATTTGTTCGAATTGTCTACAGACTCAATCCAAGAGACTTGATTCAAATTGGTGGGTATTTGAACAGGTGAGGGTTGATCGGACACAGAAGTGAACATGAGGGAGGAAAGGCTTATTCCATGTGATGAAAGATGGAATTATCAATGTGAAGGAGTATTTGCGTAAAGAGTAGGAGTTCTATATGATGTCAGAAGTCTGAAATTAAAGTTGACCATGCATCCCATTCACAGTGTGTAGCGTGTATAACAGAAGAAAATGGTTGTTGCACTTGGAACGTGATGAGCAAACATCTTTGTAAAGATTTTGAGGATGACAGAAGACTTGAACAAGAATGCACAACCAAGGACCTGATCAATACTGAGCCTGGGTTCAGTCACACCATTCAAGTTATAAAGGCCATATATCTATCGTTGCCAATATCTAAAGGGAAGTGACAAGCCCTCATATGCCTAAACGACATTTCACGAATGCAAAAATGGCAACTGTTTCTCTGCTCTCCTCTAACTTAGACTTTCACCTTGATTTCCTTTCTTCCGGTTCTTTCCTCAAACCCCCTCCCCACCTGAATTATCCATCTCAATCCCACTCCGCCGGTCAATGGGCACTTGTTATATAAATGGCCTTTAAACCCTGTATGCGTATGTGCAGTATGGGTTTTTATTTTTATTTTTATACAGAGTCGAGGCTCGTGAAAGAGCTAGCATTTATCAAACAAACAAATCAAACAAACAAGCAAACAAAGTATATAAAAAGGAGAGCGGTCGACAAGATGGGGAGAGAAGGGGAGGAAGCACACAAACACAACATTTGAGAGCAGGGACATCGGGAGATGTGTGGGAGGGAGAGGGCCTGGGGGGAGGCAGGACAGGTATAAAACGCAAGGACACCAAGGACTTCCAGGAAAGAAGTCGGCACCTCAAAAAAGTGGATTAGGGGTGAAATTAGCGGGGGAAGAAAAGATCAAGGTTTTGGATTGGGGAAGATAAGAGATGGTGGTGAACAGCCGTTTTAAAGACCTGGAGGGAGGAGTGGGATTGAAGAGAGTGAGGGAGTTTATTCCAGAGGCGGGAGAAAAGAGGAATGAAGGAGTGGAGGTGAGCAGAGAGTCTTGATTTTGGCAGTTTAACCATAAGAGGGTTGCAGGCAGATCTTGTGCGACCTGTCGGAATATTTGGTGGACAGAGCCCAGAGAGAGCTGGGGAAGCAAGGCCGGAGAGGAGTCGGTAGAAGACGGAAAGACCACCAACCTGCCTGCGGTGAGTAAGTGAAAGGCCCTCGGAGATAGCGTCATCGCGGGAGATTCCAATGATTCTGAATGCTTTGGTTTCAACAGCGTGAAGACGAGCTAGGTGTGAGGCAGGAGCACCAGCCCAGCGGGGAGAGCAGTACTCCATTGAGCTGCGGATGAAAGCCTTGTATGTGGTGAGGAGCTCAGGTGTGCCAAGGAATGACTTCGCATGACGGAGGATGCCCAGTCGGCGACTGGCTTTGGAGTCCAGCTTGGAAATGTGGTTTTCCCAGGAAAGATCATGGCAGATAGTGAGACCCAAAAGCTTGAGTGACAGAACTTCTTGGAGAGGATTATTCAGAAAGTAGATGGGAGGGTTGTCCAGTCGGTCTTTTCGGAGAGACATCGTAAGAGTGTGAGATTTGTCAGGATTGAAAGACATGTTCCACTTGTTTACCCAGTCTGTGATTTTGTCCAGGTCTGCAGAGAGTGAGGAGGCTGCAGACTACCGATCTGAGGGATGAGGAATGGAGTGGCAGAGAGTGGAGTCATCAGCAAAGAGATAGAGAGGATTTTCAAGAGAGTCAGAGAGATCATTGATGAAGACCAGAAAAAGCACAGGGCCCAGAACACTGCCTTGGAGAACTCCAGCCTGAACAGGAAGAGGAGATGAGAGAAACCCATTCAGGGCCACACGTTGACTACGCCTAGAGAGGAAGTCCGCCAGCCATGCATGGAGATTTCCATGGATACTAAAGGAGGAGAGTTTGGTGAGCAGAGCGGGGTGCCAGACCGTATCGAAGGCACATGATATGTCGAGGGAGACAGCTCTAATTTCCTGTTTGGCATTGAGGACATCCATCCATTGTTGAGACAGCAGAAGCAGCATGTCCAGAGTAGAGTGACCTGGTCTGAAACCAAATTGATGATCAGAGATCAAGCCATTGCAGAAGAGGAAAGATTTCATATCCGAAGCAATGATGGATTCCATGACTTTGCTGATAATTGGGAGAAGGCTGATTGGTCTGTAGTTGCTAGGATCTGTTTTTGCACCTTTTTTGTGCAAAGCGGTGATGTTGGCTGATTTCCAAGCAGATGGCAGTTGATCTTGAGCAAAAGAGATGGTGAAGAGAACAGAGAGAGGGAGTGAAAGAGCAGAAGAACAGGATTTTAGGCCCCGTGGGCTGATGCCGTCAGGTCCAGTTGCAGAATCAGAGTCGAGGGTTGACAGAAACTTTTCCACCTTGTCAGGAGGAAAGGACACGGAGTCCAGGAGCAGCTGGGTACGACTGGGTACGGTGGGTACAGAGAGGGTTGGGTTTGGGACACAAGATTTAGAGGCAAACACAGAGTTGAGGCATTCAGCTTTTTCACGTGCGGAGTCAGCTGTGTAGCCGTTTGAGGTAAGGGAGGGGATGGAGGGGGAACAAACCACAGAAACAGAATTGACCAGACGCCATCAGGATTTGGAAGAGGGAGACAGATAAGAGAGTTCGGTCTTGAGAACGGAAACGGGTTTCCGATATAGCCTCAATGAAATGTTGTTTGTGGTTGAGTCGTGGGAGAAGATATTTGATGTAAGAGGTAAACAGCTCGAGCTTTCATCCGCAGCTTGACGGAGTACTGCTCTCCCCTCTGGGCCGGTGCTCCTGCCTCACACCTAGCTCGACTTCGCACTGTAGAAACCAAAGCTTTCAGAATCATTGCTATATCCCGCGATGAAACGGATTCTGAGGGCCTTTCACTCTCCCACCACGGGCAGGTTGGTGGTCTTTCTGTCTTCTACCGACTCCTCTCCGGCCTTGCTCCCCTAGCTCCCCCAGCTCTGTCCCCCAAATATTCCTACAGGTCGCACAAGATCTGCCAGCAACCCTCTTATGGTTAAACTGCCAAAATCAAGACTCTCTGCTCACCTTCACTCTTTCATTCATCTTTTTTCCTGCCTCTGGAACAAACTCCCCCACTCCCTTCAATCCCACTCCCACCTCCAGGTCTTTAAAACAGCTGTTCACCACCATCTCTTATCTTCCCCCCATCCAAAACCTTGATCTTTTCTATCCCCGTCAATATACCCCAAATCCACCTCTTTCAATGTCCAACTTCACTCCTGAAATTCCTGGCAGTATCAATTCGTTTTATACCGTGTACCCCTTCCCTGTCACCCACCCCCCCCCAACCCTCTCCCTTCCACAGATCTCCCGATGTCCCTGTTCTCCACTGTTGTTGTGCTTGTATGCTTCCCTCCCTCTCTCCCAATCTTGTCTCCCTCTGCTTTTATTATATTTTTTGTGGTTAATGTGCTAGCTCTTACACGAGCCTCGATCTTGTATACAAAAACAAACAAAAAAAACAAAAACAGTAAGTGTTTACTCTGACAAAAAATTGCAATAAAATTAACGAATGAAGCTACATCTGCTTGCATTGCCTTTTGAACAACAATTGCAACTTCCCATTAATTTTTCTAAACAAACCTTATTTTGCCCAAAATCTCAAAGCAAGATCATTTTAACTTTGAAATATTGGACATCAACATCAATGCAGACTGATGGAAACATGATCTTTAATAATAAAGTTAATTATATTCCTCGGTAGATGGTGAAAACATAAATCACACTCAATAAAATTGGCAAGAAAAGCTCCTCGTGAGATTTTAAAAGGAGATAAATTTTGAACCTCAATAAAAACCATCACAAACATCTCTAATGGGTAAGTACAATTAATCAAATGGGGTCTTATATTATTGAGAAATTAATAATTCTAAAAAGTTACAGCATGCAGATGCCATCAACGTTAGCAAGGGATATTGAACTGGAATTAAATCATGAATTTGGCCCACTTGTTGGTGTTGATGTTGCATTTCCCCTGTAGTATAAGGCAGGCATTTGTAATTTGACTGGGATGCCAGATCATTACTCACCTACTCTTTGCCAAAAGACACTGTGGGATATATAATGTCAACCATTTAATATCAGGAGACGAGTCTCCAGCTAAAGGCTCACTCATCGATGCAACCAATGCCATGCCAGCTATACAACAGAGCGGCGGTTTAAAGCAAGCTGGGAATTGAACCTGGAGGAGACATCTGTCACATCACACCTCAGACACAAGTGTCTACTTCAGCACCATCCTCTCAGACTGTGGATGAGTAAATTAAAGAGAAAAGTTTGATAAGTTTGAAAAGAAAATGCATTAAACTTCTCAGAGGATGCATTCTTTTTGCGCAACTATAACAAGAAAAAGAGCAATCAGAGATTGCAAACCCTCGCCAGGATGTATTTTCAGTGGTTTTTAAGGCTTTTGTGTTAAAACAAATATGGCGGCCGAACCACGTGACCGATGACGACGTCATTAATTTTTTTTCTCCACTAATTTATTCCTAGATTATTCTCAAGAAATTTCATCTTGATCGGATGACGTTTTGTACTTGTCAAATTATGATGTAATAATGGAGGCACCTATGATATCATCATTCACAGATGTTATTCCACATGGGGAGTTCTTTACAATGAGCCATGTCTCAATTTTTTTCTATTCAGCGTTTTCGGAGATATAGAAGTGCAAAGTTTTTTGGTTTTTCCAAGATGGCGGCCGAACCACGTGACGTATGACATCAAAATTATCATTTTAAAAATTCTACAAGTGGAGTTGCACCTATGGTGAAAATTTCCTGTCAATCGGACCAACAGTTGCAGAGAAAATCATATTTATTTACTGCGGACAAACAGACAGACAGATGAAAAATCGGTCAGAGACCGAGGACTTGCCGGAATGTACTTTTTTATCGGCTATTTTGGACAAATATGGCGGCCAAACTATGTGACTGATGACATCATCATTATGTTTTCTAAACTAATTTATTCCTTGATGATGCTCAAGAAATTTCATCTTGATCGGAAGAAGTTTTGTACTTGTCGAATTATGATGTCATAATGGAGGCACCTATGACATCTCATTAACATATTTTATTCCCCATGGGGAGTTCTTTATAATGAGCCATGTCTCAATTTTTTCTATTCACCACTTTGGGAGATATGGAGGTGCAAAGTTTTTTGGTTTTTCCAAGATGGCGGCCCAACCACGTGACCGATAACATCATCATTAACATATTTTATTCCCCATGGAGAGTTCTTTACAATGAGCCATGTCTCAATTTTTTCTATTCAGCACTTTTGAAGATATAGAGGTGCAAATTTTTTCGTTTTTTCCAAGATGGCGGCCGAACCACGTGACCGATGACGTCATCAATTGGGCACAGTCTATTCCAGGGCAAGACAAATATGTGTGTAAAGTTTGGCGATTCTACGTGCAACGGTGTATACGTAGTACTGCGAACAGTCAGACAGACAGACAGACAAACCAACCGACCAACATACTTGCCAGAATCTTTTCCGGCAAGTAACAAACAGACAGACAGACAGACAGACAAACAAACGGACTCAAATGCAATACCCTCTCCTCTGGCGAGGGTAATAACTAATGAGAGATATCACATGCATGCTCTCAGATAAGAGAAAATGTATTGCGGAATCTCCAGTCAAAACAATGTACGACGATAGCAATCTCTCCCTGAGGATGTACCAATTGACCTTGACAATAAAAGTTTTATGTAACTGCAGGACAGCCACAGAACTGCTTTCACTTTGAAGACTGAAGGAGGCTTGAGTCATGATATCTTGATATGGAAAGGAAATGCATATAGCAACATGTGATTGCATTCAGCAGTGGAATTATATATATATTTTTTATACACACTGTGCACATGTTAAATCAAATCTCTTATCTCACTGCTCAGCCGCAAACTAATATTTCATTGAGGTCCTATTGGAAACCCGACTGCACACAAGGGTCCAGGGACCTGTTATAAAATAAGTGCTCATTGAGGTGCAAAGGTGTTTGAAGGTTGAGATGGAGAAAACAGGCATAGAGGTTGAGGTGGGAAAGAGGTTGGAAGGAAAGGATAGGAAAAAAATAAAATAAAGGTGAATGTCTAGGTTGGAGGGTAGTGGAGAAATAGTTGCCATTTTTGCAATCGTAACCTACTAGAACAGCAATGGGCAGATTACATACCACCACCATGCTGAACAGTTGTATTCACTGATAGGCCAGATCTGGATCAAGACCTGAACCAAAATCAAATCAGCTTGTCTTGATTACCTGAAAATCAAATCCCCAGAACCAAAATCAAATCTCGTCATCGAGGTAACTCCTCCACCTAGTTTTGTCATAACTCGTCCACAACTATTTGAAATATCATTCGATATATCGTTTTTGGCCACATCGCTCAATGGTGAAGAATCGCCTCAAAAAGAGAACCATGACAATTACAATTACATATGGGCAGGGTACAGCCCGAAGTACCCCGTGGGGGAACCCCACTCCCTCTCGTCAAAACTCAAGGTGGGGAACCCGATCGAAGCAAGGGTGGAAACCACTCCATTTATGACGACGAAACGTCTAATGCCCGAAGTGGAGATCGGTTTCTGAGGTTTGGGACATGGAATGTAGGGACAATGACAGGGAGATCAGGAGAAGTGGTGGAAGTATTGGTCAGAAGAAGAGTGGACATCTGTTGTGTGCAGGAGACGAGATGGAAGGGAAGTGGTGTGAGAATGGTGAAGGGTAGGCAGGGACAGAAATACAAGTTTGTGTGGCATGGGTGCCCGGAGGGCATGAATGGTGTTGGTGTCCTGTTTTCTGAGGAGTTTGTAGACAGTGTGGTGAGTGTGACTAGAGTGAGTGAAAGGTTGATGATGGTGAAAATGAATTTAGGAAAGCTCTTGGTGAATGTCATCTCGGGATATGCTCCGCAGGTTGGTCGGAACGAGGAAGAGAAGGACAAGTTCTGGTGTGCAATAGCGAAGCTGATGGAAAACGTGAAAGATGAAGAAGTTGTTGTGGTAGGACGAGACCTAAATGGACAGGTGGGAAGGAGTATGGACGGTTTTGAGGGAGTTCATGGGGGTTACGGATATGGTGTGAAAAATGGAGGAGGTGAAAGGATTTTGGAGTTTGCTGATGGAGCTGATTTGTTGATTTGTAATACTCAGTTCCAGAAAGAGGATAATAAGCTTGTTACATACACGTCAGGTGGGTCGACGACAACCGTTGACGACCTGCTGGTGCGTAGGCGAGATAGGGGGCACCTCCGGGACACAAAGGTGATCCCGGGGGAGGACGCTGTTTCACAGCACCACTTGGTTGTCTGCGACATAAGGGTGAAAGGTGCGAGGAGAGCTCGGCGGGTAAAGTACCAACCGAGAATGAAGGTGTGGAGGTTGAAAGAGGTGACAGTAAGGGAGGCATTAAAAGAGAGGCTGAGTATGGTCGAGGATAATGTGGTTGAGCTTGAAAGTGGTTGGATGTCAATGAAAGCTAGTCTGTTGGGAGCTGTTGGGTGAGATGGACATGGACATGTATGTGGATGGACAAAAGGACCACCGAGGCACTCGGAAACATGGTGGTGGGATGTTGACGTTGGAAAGAGGATTGACGAGAAGAGTAAGAAGTTCAAGGAGTGGCAGAAGGCGAAGGGTACGGGGGCAGAAAAAGCAGAGCATGAATGTTATAAGGCAGCCAAGAAGGCTGCAAAGAAAGAGGTAGCAAATGCGCAGGAGGCATGTAGGAAAATGTTCGGAGAACGCTTGGATTCGGAAGAGGGTCAGAGAGCAGTATTCAGGATTGCAAAGCAGATAGTGAAAGAGAGGTGTGATGTGATGGGGGTGAGTTGCTTGAAGAATGAAGTGGGACAAATCGTTGTGGACCCAGATGGAATTAAAGGAAGCTGGAAGAGATATATGGAAATGCTGTTGAATGCAGAGAATGAATGGGAAGGCAACATAGAGAATAACCCAGTTTTAGGACTGGCAGAGAAGATAACTGAGAAGGAAGTTGAGGAAGCGATAAAAGCAATGAAGAGTAGAAAAGCGGGAGGGCCGACGGGAGTTGTGGGAGATATGTTGAAGGCAGCAGGAAGTTGGGTGTGAAGAGAATGACAGAGATCTGTAATCTGGTGGTGAAAGAAGGCCGCATTCCAGTGGATTGGGAAAGGAGTACCCTCGTCCCTCTATACAAGGGGAAAGGTGACCCTCTGGACTGTGGCTCGTATTGAGCGATAAAGTTGTTAGAACATGGAATGAATGTATTGGAAAGGGTGTTGGAGAGGAGGATAAGGAAGAAAGTGAAGATCGATGAAATGCAGTTTGGATTTATGCCAGGAAGAGGAACGACAGACCCGCTTTTTATTGTAAGGCAGTTGCAGGAGAAGTACATGGAGAAGAGGAAGAAGTTGTTTCTTGGGTTTGTTGATCTGGAGAAAGCATTCGATAGGGTTCCACGCGAAGTAGTGACATGGGCATTGAGGAAGTTTGGAGTGGAGGAATGGTTGATCAGAGTAGTGATGGCAATGTACAAAAGAGTGCGCACAGCTGTAAGGACGAAGGACAGGAACAGTGGTGAGTTTGAGGTGAAGGTGGGAGTGCATCAGGGGTCAGTACTAAGTCCACTACTATTTGTAGCTGTGGTGGAGGTGCTGGCTCAGAACGTAAAGGAGGGTTTACTGTGGGAGTTGTTGTATGCAGATGATCTGGTGTTGATTGTGGAAAGTATGGATGGACTGAAGGAAAAGATAAACAAGTGGAAGGAATGTATGGAGACAAAAGGTCTGAAGGTGAATATCGGAAGGACGAAGGTGATGGCACGTGGTAAAGCATGTGGTGAGGTGGAAAGAACTGGGAAGTGGCCATGTGCTGTGTGCAGGAAGGGTGTCAGAGTGAACATTCAATGTACAATGTGCGCTGAGTGGGTTCATCAAAAATATAGTGGTCTGAGAGGGTCATTAACCAGTGTGGCAGCTACATTCAAATATAAGGTGTGCACAGAGGGAACTGCAGATGGAGGAAATGTTGAGTTGGATCTTGGAGACGGCGTGAAGATGGAAGGTGTGAAAACATTTTGCTACCTCGGAGACATGCTGAATGGAGAAGGTGGATCAGACTCGGCAATGGTTGCTTCAGTGAGATGTGCATGGAAGAAGTTTCAGGAACTCAGTGGCGTGCTGATGAGGAGGGGAGTGTCGTTGAAGCTGAAGTGAAAGGTGTATGCTGCATTGCTGCATGTGTGAGAAGTGTTATGATTTATGGGAGCGAGACATGGGTAATGAACGTAGAGCAGCAACGAAGGCTGGAAAGGGTGGAAATGCGAATGGTTCGGTGGATGTGTGGATGATCGTTGAGAGAGAGGAAGACAAATGATGAATTGCGAAAGATGATGGGAATAGAGCCTGTGATTGATGCTGTGAAGAGGAACAGGTTGAGATGGTTTGGTCATGTGTTGAGGAAGGATGAAAGTGACTGATGGAGAAGAGTGATGGAAATGAATGTAGAAGGAAGTAGAGGACGGGGAAGACCGATAAAGACTTGGCTAAAGATGGTGGAAGAAGAAATGCGGGCAAGGGGGTTAACAAGGGGAGATGCAGAAAATAGGGCAAAATGGAGAGGATTGTCATGGGGACCGCAAGGCTAACCCCCGCTCTAGCAGGGAAAATGGCCTTAAAATGCATGTTGTTGTTGTTGTTGCTCAATGGTGAAGAATCACTTTTGAAAATTCTCGGATCTGGATCCGGGTTCGGATATTCACCCAAATCCAAGAATTTCGTCCTTGTCTTACACCAAGAATTTCGTCCTTGCATCCACCTTCTGCCCTGTTCACGTGATTCGTGGTGTCCCTCTCGGCCCCCTCTCCCCGTTGCTATTTTTGTGAATATAACATTGTTCTTCACGGTTCTGTTTAAATATGTTTAAACTTTCCCCTTTAGTGTTTTATTCAGTGGTTTATTACAACATCCTGCTTTTCTTCCTATTTAAAAGGCTCCTTTCAATTTCCTCTTCAACTCATTCCATTTCAAAAAATATTCAATCTCTTATAATTCTTTCTCACTACATGCTCTAAATTCTCATTCTTTCCACCCCTCCTCAATGGTTCTTAAACGGATCGCTAACTTGAAAATCACAACAAACCCAATTTGTTATAAATGTTCATCTTTCATTAATCATCCACTTACTAAACGTCCCCCTTGCCCCTCCCCTCCAAATCTCCCCCCTTGCCCCTCCCCTCCTAAACTCCCCCCTTGCCCCTCCCCTCCTAAACTCCCCCCTTGCCCCTCCCCTCCAAATCTCCCCCCTTGCCCCTCCCCTCCAAATCCCCACCCTTGCCTCTCTCCTCCTAAACTCCCCCCTTGCCCTTCCCCTCCTGAGCTCCCCCCTTGCCCCTCCCATTCAAAACTCCCTCCAACCCCTCCCCTTCAAATCTACCCCCCAACAATCCCTCCCAAATTCTCCCTCCTCCCATCTCCTTCTCAAAGCTGCCTCCTCCCCACTTCGTCTCCCTTCTATCTCATACCTCTACCTCCCCCAACCTTCGACCTTCCACTGCCCCCCCTCAAACAACCCCTCACTGTGCCTCATCCCATCACCATCAAACCTTTCGTCCTCCTCATCCTTCCCTTTGTTGTAACTCTTCTGTAATCTCTGCCACACTATCAACTGCTCTTCCTACCTCCCCCTCTCATCCTTCATCTGACCCTACCCTTCCCCTCCCCTGTCCTGCACCCGATGCTCACCTTCTCTCCTCATTAACGGTATGGACCTCAAACATCCGGGGCCTTCGCTCAAACCTGATTGATCTCTCCATTCAGGTTGCTTCTGACAATCCAGACTTGATCTGCTTAACAGAAACTTTCCTCCTTCAAGATGTCTCTGATTCCTTAATATCTCTTCCTGGTTACTCCCTCCTCCGGTATGATAGACCCGAGCCTCGTCCTGGTGGTGGGGTGGCTATCTTTATCAAAAACTCTCTTCCTCACTCTCCTTGCACTGCCCTCTCTCCACCCCACCCCCAAAGAGTACCTCTGGCTACGGCTTCCTCTCCGCTCACACCTTTTGTTCATATGTGTTCTGTACCATCCTCCAAACAGTGATGACTCCATTTACATTTCGCTGTCGGACAACATGGACCAACTTCTATCAACTCATCCAAACTCTCTCTTCCTCATATGTGGCGACGTCAACTGTCATCATGCCAGCTGGCTGGGTGTGGGTTCATCTCTCAACAGCCATGGCACCTCAGCAAAGGACTTCTGTGACTCATTGGGACTGACACAATCTGTCAATTTCCCAACCCGGATCTCAGTCAATGGAGTATCTTCTCTTCTGGACTTGGTTATGACTAACAACAACAACAACAACAACATGCATTTTAAAGGCCATTTTCCCTGCTAGGCGTCCCAAAGAGTACTTTCAGGAGCTTGGCGGCTGTTGAAACTGGGGTAGCCACTCATGCGGGAAGTGGTCCAAAATGGCGGTGTAGAACACCGCGCGTCGAAAACACAACAAGCGTGAGGCGAGCAGATTAGACGGCCTCCTTTCGATTCTCTACCGTCAAGTCCAATGCGGCCTTAGCTTCCAAGAGCCCAGCAGTTGTCCAAAACCTCGTGTGGGGAAATGTGGTATCTGTCCGTCGTCTTGTCCACCGTCCGCACGCGGCTCCAAGCTCCGGCGCGAGGAAGCCCTCCGTCCTCCCGCACGCTTCGCCAGGCCCCGATGCTTTATACGACTTGCTTTATACGCATTGTTAAAAGTAAATAATGACAGTTTGGTTATGACTAACTTAACTGCAAATGTCTGCTGCTCTTCTTCTGCTCCAAACGGTTCTTCTGATCACGTGCTTGTTAAAGTGGACATCTCTCTGGCCATTCTCAGAGAGCCTCCTCAGCGCCGACGAGTCTGGCATTTCACTCAGGCTGACTGGCATGGTCTGCAAGCAGCCATCAATCATCTGGACTGGTCTACCATCTCTACTGCCTCTGACATAAATTCTTCCTGGGAATTCTTCCAAAGCAAACTGGTCTCTCTCATGCACAGATTTATCCCATCTCGTCTTCAGTTGTCTTACCCTTCCTCCCGTCCATGGTACACTGAATCTTGTGGTGAGGCAGTTGCCCTGAAACAACTTGCCTTTGCCTCTTGGAAGGCAAATCCAACTGAAGGCAATCTAAGTTCCTTCCACCAAGCTCGGAACAAGTGTGTGTCTACCCTCAGGAGTGCCAGGAAGCACTATCTCTCCACACTCAAGATTGAACTCTCAAACCTGTCTCCTTCCTCCAAATCCTGGTGGCGTCTGGTCAAATCCGTTTCTGGTGTTTGTTCCCCCTCAATCCCCTCCCTTTTCTCAAATGGCTACACAGTTGACACCGCACGTGACAAAGCCGAATGCCTCAACTCTGTATTTGCCTCAAAATCTTGTGTCCCAAACCCATCTCTCTCCGTTCCCACCTTTCCCAGTCGAACCCATCTGCTCCTGGACTCTGTGTCCTTCTCTCCTGACAAGGTGGAGAAGTTTCTGTCAAACCTCGACTCTGATTCTGCAACTGGACCAGACGGCATCAGCCCACAGGTCCTAAAATCCTGCTCTGCCGCTCTATCTCACCCTCTCTCTGTTCTTTTCACCCTCTCGTTTGCTCAAGGTCATCTGCCAGCGTCTTGGAAATCAGCAAACATTACCGCTTTACACAAAAAGGTGCAAAAACAGATCCTTGCAACTACAGACCAATCAGCCTGCTTCCAATTATCAGCAGAGTCATGGAATCCATCATTGCTTCAGATATCAAATCCTTCCTCTTCTCCAATGGCTTGATCTCTGATCATCAATTTGGATTTAGACCAGGTCATTCTACTCTGGACATGTTGCTTCTGCTGTCTCAACAATGGATGGATGCCCTCAATGCCAAACAGGAAATCAGAGCTGTCTCACTTGACATATCACGTGCCTTCGATATGGTCTGGCACCCAGCTCTGCTCACCAAACTCTCCTTCAATAGTATCCATGGAAATCTCCTCTCATGGCTTGCACACTTCCTCTCTGGTCGAAGGCAACTTTCGTTGGTGTGGCCCTGAATGGATTTCTCTCATCTCCCCTTTCTGTTCTGGCTGGAGTTCCCCAAGGTAGTGTTCTGGGCCCTGTGCTATTTCTGGTCTTCATCAATGATCTCTCCGACTCTCTGGAAAATACTCTCTATCTCTTTGCTGATGACTCCACTATCTGCCGCTCCATTCCTCATCCCACAGATCAGCAGTCTGCAGCCTCCTCACTCTCTGCAGACCTGGAAAAAATCACAGACTGGTCAAACAAGTGGAACATGTCTTTCAATCCTGACAAATCACACACTCTTACAATGTCTCTCCGAAAGGACCGACTGGAAAACCCTCCCATCTACTTTCCCAACAATCCTCTCCAACAAGTTCTGTCGCTCAAGCTTTTGGGTCTCACTATCTGCTATGATCTTTCTTGGGAAAACCACATTTCCAAGCTGGCCTCCAAAGCCAGTCGCCGACTGGGCATCCTCTGTCTTGCGAAGTCCTTCCTTGGCACACCTGAGCTCCTCACCACATACAAGGCCTTCATCCGCAGCTCAATGGAATACTGTTCCCACCTCTGGCCTGGTGCTCCTGCCTCACACCTCGCTCGGCTTCATGCTGTTGAAACCAAAGCTTTCAGAATCATTGGAATCTCCTGCGATGAAGTTAACTCCGAGGGCCTTTCACTCACTCACCGCAGGCAGGTTGGTGGACTTTCTGTCTTCTACCGACTCCTCTCCGGCCTTGCTCCCCCAGCTCTCTCTGTGCTCTGTCCCCCCAATATTCCTGCAGGACGCACAAGATCTGCCAGCAACCATCTTCTGGTGCAACTTCCAAAATCAAGACTCTCTGCTCACCTTCACTCTTTCATTCCCCTTTTCTCCCACCTCTGGAACAAGCTCCCCCACTCCCTTCAATCCCACTCCTCCCTCCAGGTCTTTAAAACAGCTGTTCACCACCATCTCTTATCTTCCCCCATCCAAAACCTTGATCTTTTCTACCCCCGCTAATTCACCCCAGATACAGTTTTTTAATTTTTTTATTCCAACTTCTTTCCTGGAAGTTCTTGCAGTGTTCATATGTTTTATACCTCTCCCACCTCCCCCAAAGCCCTCCCCCTCCCACATTTCTCCCGTTGTCCCTGCTCTCAAATGTTGTGTTTGTGTCCTTCCCCCTCTCTCTCCATCTTGTCTGCCGCTCTCCTTATTTTTTTGTGTTTTGTGTGTCGGTTTGACTTTTTGTGTGATTAATGTTCGCTCTTTCACGAGCCTCGATCTTGTATACAAAAAAACAAAAAAAACAAAAAAAACCACAACGTGTCCATCAAGTGTCATGCGAATCTGTCCACAACTTTTTGAGATATCATGCTATATATTGTTTTTGGCCACTTCTCGATGGTGAAGAATCACTTAAAAAATGATCGTATCTGAATCCTCACTAAATTCTCATCAAATTGTCCTTGTCAGACACCGAACCGGTCCACAAAGTTTAATTAGAATCCATGCAAAACTTTTTGAGATATCCTTCCCAAAGATTTTCACAGGGGTGAAAATACAACCTTTGGCGGACGTAAATACATTGACTTTTGATTAGCACATACAAAGAAAATGTGAATTCAATGACTCCTTCGATCTATGGTGATGTTATGTTACAGAGGAAAAAGAGAGATAAATAAAGTAAATTTAGTTGGAGAGAAGACAATAAATGCAAATTAAGCAGGAAAAACTGTCTGGAAAATAAAATGCAAAGATGCAAAGAAAGGGATTCGAAAACGAATGTGAACTTTTCTATAAAGCAGCGAAAATGGAAAACAGAAAGAGAATTCACCAAATTGCCACCACATACTGCAAAACAAAATTTACCACAAAGAAACGTGACTAATAATACACACAAAACTGAGTCTATATGCTGTGAAAAGGGGAAAGTGTGGTTGAAGAAAAGACGAGAGACATGAGGCAATAGCCAATTCACTAGGGGAGCCCAGTGGTTAGTGGAGGGATGGCCTAACTTGTGTTGCCAACTACGGTAATCATTGAGGGCATGAGGCCGGTACCCAACCGACTTGGCATAGAGGCAGAGGAATCCCTTTCGCTTCCCTGGCTGAGTATATCCGCTGCAGTGCCAGATGAGAGGTGAATGACCAAAAAGCACTTAACCTCGGTAGCTCGGGCCAAAGCCCACACTGAGCTGAGTGAGATTTGATGGAGACATTCCACTGTGTTTGCCAAATTCCGTGTTGCCAGCAGTTCCAAATCCAATGCTGTGAACTGAAAACCAATAGATTCAGGGTTGAATGAGTAATTACAGTCGCGGCCAAAAATATTGGCACACTTCCACTTTTTTCAAATAATGCACCATTTCTTCCAGAAAATTGTTGAAAAAAAAAAATCTTTTGCTATCCACATGTGTGTTTATTTGGTTTACAGTGGAGCAAAACAAAAAAAACCTGAAAAAATTACTAAATCCTAGCTAATTCCACACAGAAATCCAAAAATGGCCCGGACAATATTATTGGCACCTTTTAGAAGTTGTTAGAAATAATTAGATTTCAAGCAGGTGATTCTCGTTTACTTTGGCATGGAACTCACCTGTGGTGAGTTGCAGGTGCCTGCAATATAAAAATCACTCATTCAACCAGTTTGAATAGAGAAAAGGTGTTATTCTGCTCTTTTGTGTTACGGTGTGTAACGCAATGAGCATGGAGAAAAGAAAGAAAACCAGAGAATTGTCTGAGGAGGTCAGACTCAAGATTGTAGCCAAGCAGGGACAATCTCAAGGCTACAAGTCCATCTCCAGAGCCCTTGATGTTCCCATACACAATGTTATCAGGAAGTTTAAGGCCCATGGCACTGTAGCCAACCTCCCTGGACATGGATGCAAGTGAAAACTTGATCGAAGATTGCAGCGAAGGATTGTTTAAATGGTGAAAAAAGCACCTCGATCAACTGCCAAACAGATTCAAGCTGATCTTCAGACACAAGGTACGACAGTTTCAACTTGCACCATCCGGCCCCAACTCAATGAAAGGGGGTTCTTTGGTAGAAGACCCAGGAGGACCCCACCGCTGAGAAAGCCCGACTGGAGTTTGCAAAAACACACCTGAACAAGCCAAAATCCTTCTGGGAGAATGTGCTGTGGACAGATGAGACCAAATTAGAACTTTTTTGTAAAGCACATCATCTCCATGTTTACAGAAAACAAAATGAAGCCTTCAAAGAAAAGAACACCTTCCCTACAGTCAATCATGGAGGAGGTTCAGTGATGTTTTGTGGTTGCTGTGCTGCCTCTGGCACTGGGTGCCTTGAATGTGTGCATGGCATCATTAAATCAGGAGATTACCAAGGCATTTTGAAGCGCAATGTTCAACCCAGTGTCAGAAAGCTGGGTCTCCGTCAAAGGTCACGGATCTTACAGCAGAACAATGACCCCAAACACACATCAAAAAGCACCCAGGAATGGTTCAGGACAAAACGCTCTACTGTTCTGAAGTGGCCAGCAATGAGTCCAGATCTAAATCCCATTGAACACCTGTGGGGAGATCTGAAAACAGCAGTTGGGAGAAGGCACTCTTCAAATCTGGGAGAACTGGAGCAGTTTGCACAAGAAGAGTGGGCCAAACTGCCAGTAGAGAGGTGTAGGAAGCTCGTTCATGGCTATAGGAAGCGCTTGACTGCAGTTATTTTGTCCATAGACTGTGCTACCAAATATTAAGTTGAGGATGTCAATAATTTTGTCAATGCCATTTATTTTTATTTTCTGATTTAAAAGGATATATCAAGTTCTGAATCAAAAACAAAGGTCTGTAATATTAACAGTGAAATAAAGAATTGTGGAGACCAAATATTTCTGTCAATTTCGACTTATTTTTAGAGAAACTTGTGAGTTATTTGAAAAAAGTGCAAGGGTGTCAATATTTTTGGCCACGACTGTACAACTTGAAAAGCATGTATGCTGAACAGAACAGCACTGCAGTAATCACTATAGGTATACAAGTGGTATTCAAGTAAAATAAAGGTTCAGGTACACCCAGAGATATTTAAATGACCAGGTAAATACTTCTCTCTGACCTATAAGGTAGCCATGTTGAAAAGGCAAACATTTGTGTTTCTAGTTTTTTGTTTTCCTGGCAAAGTGAGAGTAGGTAAAACGTCATCATACTCCAACTTGCCCAATTTGTTCATCTTCATAAACTACTTTGTATGCAATACTAGGGCTCATGGAAGAGTGAGATAAGAGTCGGTAGTGACAGTGGGCCCAGAGTTGAGAAAACACCCAGCATGGGATAGTGATCGAACAGGAAAAGAGGAGAGGAGGGTAGGAAACACTAATGTGTGAGTAAGAGGGTTGGATTATGAAGAGTTCAGGGGTGGGGGGAGGGGGGGTAGAGAAGATCACAGGTAGTGATGGGAGATAATTATCTTTTCTTGACTCGCCGTCTGCACAAACCTGCATTATTATCTACTATTATAACGCCTGTCAGGAATGACATGTTGGAACCGTTTATTCGACGGTGCAGCCTTGTAGTCAGGTTCACTATGTCAATAAATTATATTTCGTTCAAAATCATGGTAGATTAGCAAACCTATACATTTTTGGAAAGGTTATAGCATAAGGAAACTAAAAATCAATGTTTACATTTGGAGAGATACCTGTATGGCGGCCATTTTGGATTTTCAAAATGGCCACTGTAAAATACATATTTTGTTCTATTTCTGCCTCTAATTACCCTAAAAACTTTTTAAAATATACTAAACCTATATTTTCAGGGACAAGGAATCCAATGAAAGTATCAAATTAGTGCTATGGGGAATGGTAAGACACGAATCAAAGGTTTTGAATTGCAAAATACTGTCTTTATATTCGCGATAAGTTGCATAATCAAATACATGTTATCATTTTGTACAGGCAGTTAATAACATCAAAATGTGTCACAATAATTAATATCACCAAACATACACAGGCAGTCAGCAAAATCATATATACACATGCAGTCAGTATAACTTCACATCTACACAGGCAGTCAATGACAAAATATACACAGGCAGTCAATGGCATCAAACATACACGATTACAGAATATGCCATTTAGAGTTCGTCATCACTGTCCTGTGTGTCGTATCCGACAATATAGTCCGCATCGTTTTCACAGTCCGTTCCACACAAGCAAAGGCTAACATCGCTAACAAATTGATTGGCAAATCGAATTGGTCGAATGGTCGATCGAATCGAATTCGATGAATCGAATCGAATCGAATCGATCGAATTGGTCGAATGGTCGAATGGTCGATCGAAGTGATTGGTTGAATGGTCGAATTGGTCGAATGGTCGAATCGAATTGGTCGGAATTGGCAAATGTAAACATTGATTTTCAGATTTTCCATGTAATAACGTTTCCAAAAATGTATAGGTTTGCTAATCTACCATGATTTTGAACGAAAAAACATAGTGAACCTGACTATCGTGAGCATACCAAAGTCTGAAGCATCAGCCTCGTGTCAGGTGTGCTTATATCTTCTTTATTCATTAGACATCATACGGACGTAAATGAACACTCGTTTTTTTTCTGCGCGCATTGCACATCACGTGCAGCGAATTTCACCTCCCAGCGCCTTGTATTTATCGTTATTTTAAAAAACGCTTCTGTACACCGCCCTTGAGGCTCGGTTTGCAAACCACCATCTACAATTCCAATACAAGGGACATTATTACTCTTTTATGGCAAATGTTTTTCGAGTTTGTTTTATCTTCAAAAGTAGTTGAGTGAAAACACATTCATGTTAAAAGGTTGGCCTATAAAACCTACCCTTATGAAGGGGGACAGACATCTGTACAAACACACAAACACACAAAATTACATTGTGCTTTGCAGTATATGGTAGATCTTTAAAAACATATTTTGTTAGCACTTGTGTTTATTTGTAAAATAACAGTTGAAAATGTTTGTGCAACTTGTTCTTATTAGCTCAGTATGCCACAGTCACACAGCCAGACATTAAGCAAGTTAATGGTACGGGGAAAGTAAAGAAAAATTCTCTTGAAATGACGTCTTGTATGATACATTTTCGTTGCAAAGTTTACTACAGTATATATTTCCACAGTATAAATGTCTTCCTTTGTTGTCACAGTCAAGGAAGCTTTGACTGTTTGTTTACCTGGCATCAATTGAAAAAAAAACTTTATAACAAGGCGGACAAAGGAGGTTGAAGCGGTACGGCGAATACTAACGACGAAAAATAAAAGAATGCTTTTGGACTATGGCAGTTTCCACCAATATACAGCTGACGTTTTGGTAAAACTTTGTTTATCAAACCACAATCATTCAAATTGCCGGCATTAGTTGGTGGACGAGATCTAACGGTGTGCTTTGTGAGGAGTAGGCGACCTATCGTCAGCACCCTGAACAAATTCCAAATTCCTGTCCTGACTTCTACTTCCTGCAATAGACGGCCTACTCATTGTGAAGGACAGCATGGAATCGCTAACGTCCAACAATGAATGCTGGCAGATGGAAGGCCTGTTTAACGTACTTTCGAGGTACGGCACACACATTGATGAATCACCATGCCTGTTTAGCACCAGCATGACAGTTTATAGCCGGGTTGGGATTTGAGCCCAGGCTAGGCCGCTTCGAGAGGAGTGTGCTTAGAGGCGAGTGTGTAGGCCATCCTGTCAGACCTCCTGGGTTCATGATGCACATACTGTGTGGATTTGCCTATTTTCTACTCATGTAAAAGAAGGATGATTTAACGACAGACGCGCTCTTTATTGTGAGGCAGTTGCAGGAGAAGTACATGGAGAAGAGGAAGAAGTTGTTTCTTGGGTTTGTTGATCTGGAGAAAGCATTCGATAGGGTTCCACGCAAAGTAGTGACATGGGCATTGAGGAAGTTAGAAGTGGAGGAATGTTTGATCAGAGTAGTGATGGCAATGTACAAAAGAGCGCGCACAGCTGTAAGGACGAAGGACGGGCACAGTGGTGAGTTTGAGGTGAAGGTGGGAGTGCATCAGGGGTCGGTACTAAGTCCACTACTATTTGTAGCTGTGATGGAGGTGCTGGCTCAGAACGTAAAGGAGGGTTTACCGTGGGAGTTGTTGTATGCAGATGATCTGGTGTTGATTGCGGAAAGTATGGATGGACTGAAGGAAAAGATGAACAAGTGCAAGGAATGTATGGAGACAAAAGTTCTGAAGGTGAATATAGGAAAGACGAAGGTGATGGCAAGTGGTAAAGCATGTGGTGAGGTGGAAAGAACTGGGAAGTGGCCCTGTGCTGTGTGTACGAAGGGTGTCGGAGTGAACTCCATTCAATGTACAATGTGCGCTGAGTGGGTTCATCAAAAATGTAGTGGTCTGAGAGGGCCATTAACCAGTGTGGCAGCTACATTCAAATGTAAGGTGTGCACAGAGGGAGCTGCAGATGGAGGAAATGTTGATTTGGATCTTGGAGATGGCGTGAAGCTGGAAGGTGTGAAAACATTTTGCTACCTCGGAGACATGCTGAATGGAGAAGGTGGATCAGACTCGGCAACGGTTGCTCGAGTAAGATGTGCATGGAAGAAGTTTTGGGAACTGAGTGGCGTGCTGACGAGGAGGGGAGTGTCGCTGAAGCTGAAGGGAAAGGTGTATGCTGCATGTGTGAGAAGTGTTGTGATTTATGGGAGCGAGACATGGGTAATGAACGTGGAGCAGCAATGAAGGCTGGAAAGGGTGGAAATGCGAATGGTTCAGTGGATGTGTGGAGTATCGTTGAGAGAGAGGAAGACAAATGATGAATTGCAAAAGATGATGGGAATAGAGCCTGTGATTGATGCTGTGAAGAGGAACAGGTTGAGATGGTTTGATCATGTGTTGAGGAAGGATGAAAGTGACTGGTTGAGAAGAGTGATGGAAATGAATGTCGAAGGAAGTAGAGGACGGGGAAGACCGAGAAAGACTTGGCTAAAGATGGTGGAAGAAGAAATGCGGGCAAGGCGGTTAACAAGGAGAGATGCAGAAAATAGGGCAAAATGGAGAGGATTGTCATGGGGACCGCAAGGCTAACCCCCGCTCTTGCAGGGAAAATGGCCTTAAAATGCATGTTGTTGTTGTTGTTGTAAAAGAAGGATGATTTCTACTAATGTGATGATTGCCTGAGATGCCAATATATATCTGCTCACAGATGGAATATTGCCTAGCCTTTTATAGAATTCCTTATCATCTGTATCGGCAGCCTGGTGTTGGCTTAGCGGTTAGGGTGCCGGCTTGGGATCATAGGATCCTGGGTTCGAATCCCGGTCAATCGCTGAATTAACGCCAGGGGGGTTGACCCAGCCTGCCATCCTTCCGAGGTCGGCAAATTGAGGACCAGTTCACTGGTAATTCCCTGTGTGTCGCAAGAGGCGACTAACAGGGTTGGCGACAGGAAGGGCATCCGGCCGTAAAACATTGCTTCAAAAAAGGGGACCACGGTGCCCAAAAAAGGGGACCACGGTGCCCAAAAAAGGCCAACCCCTGCTCTGCGGGGGAAAATGGCTTCTAAAGGTGGTTTTTATCATCTGTATAGGGAGCTACAAAAAGCTGTAAACTTGTCCAAGTATTTCACTGATCTATTCATGCCACCTGTATGATATTAATTTACTTAGCAGGTTGTGTAATTTTAGCTGACCTTCTTCACGGTGTGATAACTTCACCGTTATGGGATATGCATGCATCGCTTATTGTTTATCGTCAATGAGGTTTTCCACAATATTTATGATCAGAAATAATGAACAAAACCAAAAGATCAATTTATCCATCAAGAAATAACTGATTCCAGATTCATTTGATACTTTTCAGCCAACAGGTGTCAAATGAAGATTGTGTAAGAGGATGTTATTTCGGGTAAGAGGATAATACTCACTCGGAGATGTCGGAGAACCCCCGCTACCTTCTGAAGAAGGAGTCAGAGGTGGCTTGGTGTCGGCGGCTGAAAGGGGCACGGGCCGAGGCATTGGAGGTGGTGGGGGTGGAGGCAACATTCCAGCTGCCAAGAAGGGACTTGTGGGTACCTTACTCATCCCGGGTGCTGCGACACCACCTGCACCATTAGGCTGTTGTGAGACAATGATCGGTGATTAGAATCCACACCAGACTCAGTACTTTTTCAATTTTGGGTGAGTATTTGCATGAAGGAAGTCAAATGTAATTGGGTCAAGGGTTGTAACCATTGTGGGTTGGATATAACTTAATCGGGTGAGATTTGTGGCGGAGTGGTGGAACAGGAAGAGTGGAGGTAAGGTGGAGGTATAACTCAAATTTGTGATATTTTGAGATTTCCACATGGAGAACCCAGACACGGCCCCGTGGGAGCCTTCTCCGCGATCCCACTGGTTAATTCGTTTTGTTTCACTCAATGAAGTTACATTTTCGGCATATTCCATATCTTTTCTTCACTCCATATAATTGGCCGAACAGTAGGAAAAGTTAAGTTTAATGCTTTGGCAATATCACATTTTCTTGTGTATATATGGAAAAGGAGGAAGCACACACAGCCTTGTTTAAATCAAATATGCTTAGTTATAACAATTGCTAATTTCTTTAAATTTTCAGATTTCACTCCAGATTTCACCACTTATTTAGTCAATGTGCTCTGTTCCTCAAATCCATAGACAGATTTCAATTATATACTTTAATTCGTCCGTTAGAGTGTATCATGGTTCCAAGGAAAGACATTTTTGAGCAGGCCGAAAGAAAATGGCAGCTTAAGACCCTGCGAGGTGAAAGCGGGCTGATCAAAGGTATGGCTTTTTTGGTTTTTCATGATGATCACCCCATTATTTATCTTCAAAATGGGTGTTTAAATTGACTGAATTACCCTGTTTTCATTCATGCACTCCCTTTGGAATTCCCTACGTAAGCATGCAAATATTTGGGCTGCTAGGTTTCATGGTTTTGGAGTTATGGAGGAGACACACACTACCATTTATTATTATAGAGAAGATAGATAACCATTTGCAAAACAATAGTACCTGAGAAAGTGCAATTGAAGATCTGGGTGGAAGAAGTACTTAAGACACATTCTTGGGCAAAGTGAGTTAGAACCAGGAACTCCATCTACAATATGGTAACAATGCAAGTCTAATAATTTTGCATAGTGTTATTTTGTGAGTTAGGTACTATTTCCACTTGGGTCTTCAAATGGACATTCAACATCATCGTTAAACAGTCGGAAAAGCTCTGGTATAGCAGGTGTGGAGTAATTTGGTGTAGATATCAGATGGATCAGAAACTAGTACAAAATCAATCCATGGATCATAATCATAACACTGGTGGGATCAATAGGAAAATCAAATAGCAAATATAAAATCAGAAATACATTAGGAACAAAATGATATTCCCCACATTATGAATTGTATCCCCACCTTCAGATAGCAACATTAAAGTACCACGACCTCCCCTTCCCCCCTCTGTCCCACCCCATCCTCCCTCCCAAGAAAAGTGTGGACTAACACCTTCCCATCACCATCACAAAAGGTAGAGGAGAGCAACATCCAAATTGAGTATGTCTTTAAAATCTCTCCCTTATCTATATTAACTATCAGCACAAACACATGGTCGAATGTTGAGCTGTGCTGCTATAACATGGATTTGACACAGGATATAGATGAACAGATTTTTCTGTATACTGCATCTGCCTTTCTTTGTGTGTTCTCTTTTTCTTCCAAGGAGCATGGTTTCCATAGAGAAAATGAGAATGGAATTCCACCAGGAAGGTTATATAGTGACAGTATCTGGCCCAAAAGATGGACAATAACTGCAGCCAAACATTACCAGCTCATGCTCACACGCAGAAACAGGTCCCAGTAAAAACAATCGATAATAATCGTCCATTCATACAGCACTGATCTGATTCTGGCCTTGACAGGTCAGACTTGTCTAAATGCTTCTAGAAGCCTCGTTCAATTAAACAGATATGAATGCTCCAACTTTCCTCATGGTTGCCACTCATGCCATGACAATCTCCAGAGCAGTGTAGCTCATTTTACAATAATAATTTTAACCGTTTTGTAAATTTAACCGTTATTTCTCTTCTCGTCTCAAAATGAGGTGCGCTTCTTGTGTTATTATCACAATCGAGTAAGGAGAAGAGTTATCAGTTATCTTAATAATAGAGTAGAGATTTGACCTTCAACATATGTAAAGATGTTCGGTCCTTGTGATATGTTCATTGTTCTTAAAGTCCATAACATAAAGCTCTTTGGCTAATTGTATAATGGGTAATTTACCCCGCGCATGAAGCAAAATGTGTTCACTCTGTCTGTCTGTCTGTCTGTCTGTCTACATACGCCAGTCTATAATCGAGGAATTTCTTAATTCCAATCGAATTCTATATTTTGAACACTGTAAGAACACAAATCGGAACACGAATTGGAACACAAACCTGCAGTTTAGCATTACTTTGGCTCTGAATTTGGCAAATTGTACGTAATCTCAGCCCAAACACGCATGCACACAGAGGAGTCCGGTAAAAAATTTTTGTCTATCTTCCTTTTTTGTCTGGCAGTCAAACAAAATTGAAAATCATTCCAAACAGGAAACTTTTTGTTTTTAGGGACGTCATAAAGACATAAAGGACACAAACAACAGTTACGAATAACTAATTTAACATGTTAAATAAGGTGGTGTAAAAGACGGTGCATCAATGGCTGAAAACTTCCAAATAAAGTTGAAATTTTTCCTACAGCCTTTAAAATCTTTTTCATTTCAATTTAATTAGATACTTGAACACTGGGAACACAAATCGCCTTGTTGGCACTTCCAAAAACCTCCAGTTTAGCAGTACTTTGACAAAATATTATGCCATTTTACGCCATCACAACCAATCAAATTTGTTGCTCGCGCTCTCAGGGTTGGGGAATATCGAGATGCAGAATAAATCACGGCTCTGTATCGAGAGCTACAAAACGCAAAGCGAAAAGTCGAAAAGACCCTTCCCATGTGCTTCTTCTCAAGACTGCAGGGTAAGGTGTTCTATGAACTCGCCAGCTTCAAATGAAAAATGTTCAGTATATGGAACAAATGGCCAAAAAAGGACTAGAGGGCATCTTGCCCCATATTTACCAACAGATGAATTATTTCCCCACCTTAATGGATAGCTAGGCTGTAATTGCACCACAGCTAAGTGAACTAAGAGGACAACAAGCTAAGATAATTCATTGAAAAATCTTAAAGGTCGATAAGTATTCATGTAATTCTCATTGTAAAATGACCAATGCAGTAACTGCTCAAAAATGAAGATGAAGTTGGTTCTTTAAATTTTACCGACGTAACTCTATTCCCATTGAGCGAGGTTTGAGAAACCACTGAGTGAGGTTAGAGGTTAGAGAAACCCATCACTGGAATCAGCATTACATATGCCAATTCTGGTTTTGTTCTGGTCATTATTTTATTACTTGCAAAATCGAACATTTTTCAAGTATATTGGTCGGGTGCGTTTGTGGTTCTGTCTGTCTGTCTGTTTGTTTGTTCGTCACCGGCCTACAGGTCACAATTTTCAACCGATCTTCACGAAACTGCACCAAATGGTAGAGTTGGTCAAAAGCATGAAGCCTATTGTTTTTGGGGTCAAAAGGTCAAAAGGTCAACATAGGCCAAAGGTCACAAACTTTGCTAAATTTCTAAAATACTCAATTTTCATCCGATTGACTTGAAATTTGAAGAAGACTTGCATATCTGGTCACTGAATTCAACCACCAAGTATCTTTGAGGTCAACATAGGCCAAAAGGTCAACATAGGCCAAATTTCTAAAATCCTCAATTTTCATCCGATGACTTGAAATTGGAAGAGAACTTGCATATCTGGTCATTGAATTCAACCACCAAGTATTTTTGAGGTCAACATAGGCCAAAAGGTCAACATAGGCCAAATTTTTAAAATCCTCAATTTTCATCCAATTGACTTGAAATTTGAAGAGGACTTGCATATCTGGTCACTGAATTCAACCACCAAGTATTTTGAGGTCAACATAGGGCAAAAGGTCAACATAGGGCAAGTTTCAAAAATCCTCAATTTTTATCCGATTGACTTGAAAATTGAACAGCATTTGCACATTGAGTAACTAAATATGGAAACTAACTATTTTTGAGGTCAAAAGGTCAAAGGTCAACTCAAGGTCAACCTTCCAAAATCATCATTTTTCATCTGAAAAATGAAAAAAAATTCATCTCACTTTTCTTCCTATTGACCCGAGCTTTGATGAAGATTGTCAATTTTAATCTTGATGAAATGGACAACTTGCTGTGTCAATGGAATTTTTTTCTTGAGGGGGGGGGGGGGGGATTTTGCTAGTATCGTGCTCCACATGACGTCTTCTTGTTTATTTATTTTTGCTACTTCTTCAATTTTGCAATGGCATGCTTGGAGCTAAGTGACATCTCATAAATAAATCATTTCGGGTCTTGATACTATAGAACTTAACTTCTCGGTTTCCTTTTTGCAGAGCCTTTTTGCTTTTTGCTTCATGAACTGCAATTACTGATATGATTTGCAGACATACAGTATATATATATATATATATATATATATATATATATATATATATATATATATACATACATACTAGCAGAAGTACCCGGCATTGCCGGGCGGGGGAGGGGAGGGGGGAGGGAAGGGGAGGAGAACGGGGGGGAGGGGAGAAGAGGGGGGGAGGGGAGAAGAGGGGGATGGGAGGGGGAGAGGGGAGAAGAGGGGGAGGGGGAGAGGAGAGAAGAGGGGGAGGGGGAGGGGGAGAGGGGAGAAGAGGGGGGGATGGGGAGGGATGGGAGGGGGAGGGGGAGGGGGGAGGGGGAGGGGGAGGGGAGAGGGGAGGGGGGAGTGGAGGGGGGAGGGGGGATGGGAGGGGGAGGGGGAGGGGGGAGGGGGAGGGGAGGGGGAGGGGGGAGGGGGAGGGGAGGGGGGGAGGGGGAGGGGAGGGGGGGAGGGGGGAGTCAAGTCGGAAGTCATTGTCGTCAATTGAATGTCGCATTTATTTTTTATTCCCTGTCAAATGGCATTGGTCCCGCATTCCGAACCCGGAAGTCGGATGTCATTGTCGTCAAATAAATGTTTCACTCTCTGTCACATGCCGTTGGTCCCATGTTAATCGGATGAAGTTGAAAAATTAACGTGACGAAGTTTCTCTGGGACGTACTGATTCCGAATATGAAGTTGAAAAATTAATGTTCTGAAATACGCTGATGACGTCATAATTTTAAAACGCGAAATTTTTTTAAATTTTAAGGTGTGCTGTAGTTGCTCTGAGACGTCCTGATTCCGAATATGCCTTTGGTTTTGCTCTGCGATGAGTAGTTCTCGAGTTATAAGAGGACAAAGAAACAAACATACTTTACTGCTTTATATATATATATATATGTATGTATATATATATTAGGGTGGTCCTCAAATGTAAACATTAACTTTTCTAAAGTGCTTTTCCATTTTTTTATTACACCTGTAGAGAAAACAAATTGGGTAAAATTTCATTTCATTTTGAAAACTTTTACCACTGTCACATGGCCCCTGCTAATCTGCTAATCAGCACTATACAGAAATTATTTCGGTTTGTTTCAGTTATGATGGCAAGTGCAAGTACTTCAAGAAGAGCAACCAGAAAAAAGAACCATGTGTGGCTGATAGGCTGCCATATTGAAAAACTACCAGAAACTCGGCTCCCATCTTGGCAAGAGATTCTGCAGCGATACTTTAAGCTGCTGTGATGAGAAATTGGACATAAGCTGAGATGGACATAAGCTGAGATGCTGAGAAATTGGACATAAGCAGTGCCGCAACAACTGTTGTTCGTGAGACATTATGCATCTGGGAGAAAGCACGGATCCCCACTGCAGATGAGCGGAATATCATTGCAAAACTAGAGAGAAAAGTAGAACAATACAGATCCATCCTGAAAGGAAAGAGCCGGCGATCTGTCCCTCAGATAAAGAAAGAAGAGCAGTTTCAAACCGGTCTACGTGACTTATTTGACATTGCTCATGTTGATGTCCTTGATCTGATCAAAATACCAGAGGACCGTGAATTCCTTAAGGCACAATGGGAGCCAGGTCGACGGGGCTTTATGGTTGGTGTTGACAAGGTGCTAGCAGGAAAAGAGGAGCGGACACATCAACGCGACAAGGTGTTGACTGAAAGAGAGCAGCATGAAAAAGAGAAGCAAGCAGCCCGAGAGGAGACTCTTGAGCTAGCATCATCAACAGACAGCAGTGCTGAAGCCAGTGATCATGACGACTCTGCTGTTCTATCTGCTTCAAAGAGGTAGAGCCGAAAGCGTGCAAGTAGCATTGTTACACCGGACCTAACAGCAGCTCTCGACCGCACCAAGGTTAGCGATCGATCAGCTGTTCACATCTTGTCAGCAGCAGCCTCTGCTCTGGGACACGACCCTTCAGAGTTGGCCATCAACCGCACATCGATCAGGAAATCCAGGCGGATCCAACGGAAGACAATTGCAGGTGACATCCAGGCATCCTATGCTCCAAACACAAGTCTGGTGGTTCATTGGGATGGCAAGCTCCTTCCAGACGATGGGACTAAAAAAGTTGATCGCCTTCCTGTCATTGTCATTGACCGACAAGGAACTGGAAAGCTTCTGGGTGTGCCAAAGCTGCCAGCAGGAACTGGACTAGCAACAGCTGCTGCTGTTATGCAATGCCTCGAAGAATGGCATTTGCAAGACATGGTGGCAGGTATGAGCTTTGACACGACAGCCAGCAACACTGGTTCAGCACTTGGTGCATGCACTATTTTGCAGCAAAAGCTTGGACGATCACTATTACATTTTGCATGCCGGTATCACATTCTGGAACTAGTGGTAGAGGCAGCAATGGCAGCATTCAAACCATTTATTGGTCCATCGAAAGGACCTGAGATAGCCGTCTTCAAGCGTTTCCAGTCAAACTGGAATTCCATTGACCAAAGCAAGTTTAAGCCAATGATGCCTGATGACCTGGACTCTGTAGTTTCAGGTGTATTTTTAAGTTGCAAAGAAGATGCCATTTCATTCTGCATCCAGAAACTGGAATCGGGCCAACTACGAGATGACTACCGTGAACTTCTTGAGTTGACTATTATTCTGTTTGGTGAGCATCCTCCGAGAGGATTCAGGTTCATGCAGCCAGGAGCCATACATCGGGCAAGATGGATGGCCCGTGTGATTTGTGGAATCAAGATCTACTTGTTCCGTGATCAGTTTCGACTGACCCCAAAGGAACTCACTGGCATAAAGCGTTTTACAGCATTTGTTGGAGCAGTGTATACCAAAGCTTGGTTCAGCGCTCCATCTGCCATTGGTGCTCCCGCTGGAGACCTAGCTCTCTTAAAAGCACTCATTTTCTATCCTGATTCAGTGATTGCCGAAGCCACCAGCAAAAAGCTTTCCAATCACTTGTGGTACCTCAGCGAAGAACTGGCAGGACTTGCTCTGTTTGATGATGGTGTTGAGCTTGATGTCAAGGGAATGATAGTAGCTGCTCTTAAAGAAGAATGCCAAGAGAATCCTTAACCACGGGTACATGTGGATCTTACAGCAAAAGAAGCCATCGCTGCCAAGACTGTTGCAGATTTTGTTACTTCTGCCTCACTGCGAATTTTTACTGCATTCAAAGTCAATACTGACTTCCTAGAAAAGGACCCTGGTGAGTGGGCCGATGACCCATCATTTCAGTCATCACAGCAAGGGTTGCGCGGTATTGCCACTGTCAACGACTTTGCAGAACGTGGTGTAGCATTAATACAGGACTACAATCAAGTCTTGACAAAGGATGAACAGCAGCGCCAGTACCTGTTGCAAGTTGTTGAGTGGCATCGCCATCAGTTCCCTGAAGCAAAGAAGATAAGGAGGAAATAATTTACCACAGAACTTATTAATGAGGAATCAATGGTCTGGAGGACTCTTACGCTGTGTGTTTATGATGATTGTCATACATTCCTACTGATTTGGGATTACATCTGAGTGTTAGTTTATTAAAAACAATTTTGTGTATCGATACTGAAACATTGTAATTTTCAACCCATGTGTGACAGTAGTAAATAAAGTCGTATAGAAACCATCTTTGGCAGATTTCATTTTTTCACAATAAGGAACAATTTTAGCAACAAGCACCTGAAAAATGTCCAATTTTATTTTTTGGTGTACATTTGAGGACCACCCTAATAATATATATATATATATATATATATATATATATATATATATATATATATATATATACACAGACGGCATTTAATATGGAATATTTTTTTTTTCTTGACTTTCTAATGACTTGACTAATATGGTTTACTTTCTGAACTCAGTATATCAATCTGGTGAGTTTCTTTTACCCTTCGGTGATGTCTTTGTTGAAAGAACCATGTCACTGATTGTCTTTCGCAGCAAGAAGTCAATAACAGGATTATATCACAGGTGGCGTGACAAAATGTAAGGACAGATACATTTGACGATTGGCATCACAATCGGGTATATAAGGGTTGTTGCGTTCTGTATTAGAGGAAAACAACTGCTGCATGTCTACAAAAGTTATTGCCGCTTCCTCTGGAGATGGTCCGTCAACTTGACAATGCTGTTTGTCATGGAGTGGTGGCTTTACGAAATTCTGGCATGAAACAGCGTGCTATTGCTCGGCAGTATGGCATCACTCAACGTCAGGTGTCAAAGATCCTGAAACGAAATGCTCAGAGGGGTGTCCCTACTCCAATACCGAGGCCAGGACGTCCACGCAGAACCACAAGGAGAGATGATCGCCAGCTGCACCGGTTAGTCTGCAATGGCCGTACCAAGTCAGCTAATCGGCTTAGGGCTGAGTGGCAGCAACTGACAAATGTGCCTGTATCCAGAAGGCTAGTCAACCAACGACTGGTTCAAGCAGGCTATCATGCCAGGCGTCCCCTGAGAAAGCCATGCCTGACCAGACAACACAGCCAGCACCGATTGCAGTAGGCCAGAGAGCACCGTCAATGGCAGCCAGGACACTGGAATCACGTGACCTTCGTGAGTCTAGATTTCTGGTCTATCGTCAAGATGGCCGCGTCCGAGTGCGCAGACAAGTGCATGAAGCCCACAACGAAGATTGTATAGTGCCAAGAGTCCAAGCTGGAGGTGGTGGGGTGACCGTTTGGGCTGCTTTTCATGCAAGGGGGAAAACTGACCTGGTTGTTCTGAATGGAAACCTGAACCAGTTCAAGTACAGGGCCATTCTGGAAGAAACATTGCTTCCATTTGCTCGTGCAGCCTTTCGAGGAAACTTTGTCTTCCAAGATGACAATGCACGGCCTCACCGTGCTCGCATGATCCAACACTTTCTTGCTGACCATGGTGTCGACTGTAGAGCATATGGAGTGGCCTGCCATGTCCCCGGATATGAATCCAATAGAGAACTTGTGGGCAGAATTAACGTGTCAAATCGACAACTTGGGCCAGCAGCCTGCCTCTGTGCGTGAATTGCAGCAGACTATTTATTGTCACTGCATGGCAAGCGATTCCTGTCCAAACCTTGGCAAATCTCGTGAACAGCATGCCTCGACGTGTACGTGCTCTCCTGAATGCTCGTGGAGGTTACACGAAGTACTGAACTGTAATTTTACTGTCCGTAATCCCAGTCGTAATTTAACTTTTGTTTTTGTTGGAAAAAAAATTGGCTAATGTGCAAAATAAAGAGATACTTCTGGAAAACGTACAGAAGTTTAACACAGTACTGTCCGTGAATTGAGTTCGATATCAGTTTACATCACTTTCAAGGATCAATTTATTTGCTTCGAAATGTCAAATGTGGTTTTTGTTTCTTTTAAAGGTCACATTAACAAAATCTAGAATAATTTCTGTAGTGAAATCGTATCCGTACTGAACCCGGGTGGGGATGCTCGCTGCTCGCTGTCATTGTTGTCACCGCTAGGGGCGTGACTATAAGACCCGTTGCTGTGTCAGTGCTCCGAGACTTCTCCCTTGTGACATGTTACATCGGTAGCCTCGTTTATGGTACGCCTTTATAGAATAACTAGCTTGCTTGCATTGACTGATATGAATGGCTTTATGAGATGTCGCATCGTATGCTTATTGTGTATTTCTACTTACAGGAATGATGTGATGATCTAAATGCAATTAAACCAAACCGTTGGACTAAAGTTGTGTGGACCTGAATGGTTTTCCACAACACTTAATTGCATTTAAGATCTGCTGACATGGCTGGCAACAAGACGTTGACGGTGTCCATTTTCAGCGCCGACCCACAAGCCACGGACGGAGGCTTGCAACTCAAGCACTGGCTCCGACAACTGGAGCATCTCTTTGACGAGCCTGAGACCGCTCCGACGCCTGCCGCGAAGCTGGCGATATTACACTCAAAAATCGACTACCGGGTCTACCACGCGGTCGCTCAATGCACGACGTATGATCTTACCATCGCGGAGCTCAAGCGGCTTTACATAAAAGAAAAAAGCCCTGTGTATGCGCGTTATTTGCTGCAGACGCGACGGCAGCAGCCCAACGAGCCTATGGATCATTACGCCCAGGAGCTCTGGCAGCTCATGCTGGACAGCGTCAAGGAGCCACGGACTCCCGAGCAAGCTAAAGATGATCGACTTTTAGATGCCTTCATAGCTGGGGTCTCCTCCCAGGAACTACGTCTCAAACTCTTGGAGAAGACCGACCTGACCTTCGCTACGGCGGTTGAGCAAGCGACGGTGTATACCGAAGCGCGGATGCAATCGAACGCCTATGATCGCACGCGCCTTTTGGCGGGCACCTCACTACACGCCCGGCCGGAGAGTACCACTGACGAGGACGTGGATCCGCCTGCTGAACTCCGGGATGCTCCGGAGGATGACCCTACCCTGACAGCTGCCGTTACGACCAGCAGACCCAAGGCCTTGCGCGGGGCCGCATGTTTTTTTTGTGGAGGGCCTCGTCATGCCCGAGTCGTGTGTCCGGCACATGACGCTATTTGCCATTTGTGCTCGCTAAAGGGACATTACGCGAAAGTGTGCAAGAAATCGGCACGCGGCTCGCGGCCCTTCGACTCGCGCAGCCGCGGCCGCGCGGGCGCAGCAACCTTGAACGGGCTCGTAGCAGAACCCACGAGCCCAGCACCTTACCCGACTTCGAAGGGGAGGGCCGCTCTCTGCGGCCCGCTGGGCGCTCAGACGACCTTGATTGGCGCCACCGGACAGCCACCACCGTCTCATTCTCCATCGGGGACAAAGGCCGCGTCCTTGGCCAAACCACGGGCCACACATCACCAAGCCCCTCGTACTCCTCGAGTCGCCCACGAGCTAACGGCGGCCCCCGCCCCGTCAAAAGAGTTAAGGCAACTTTCGAATACTACGGAAGCCTTTGTAAAATGTAAAAAGGCAATTTCGAATACTACGGAAGCCTCTTGTCAAAGCGACCAAAAATGTAAAAAGGCAATTTCGGATACTACGGAAGCCTTTATCTGCCAGGAGTGTCAAAAGGCAATGTCAAATACTACGGAGGCCTTTTCTCGTCGGATTTTGAATCGCGAAACACCGGAATGCTGGGGAAAGCCCTCTGATGACGATAATGGGATCCCCATGGCCAACACAGCCTCCGGCCACGCTCGCAAAACTGCTGCTGGTGTAGGATCCACCCGCGAGGCTGGACCGACCCATTCGGGGGGCTCAGTCCCGCACCCAGCTGCCTCGTCTGGCCTGGCTCAAGCCCTTATTCCCCTTATGGTTGAGGGCCATTGTGTTCAGGCCTTGGTGGATACCGGATCTACGGATAGTTTTATCGACCAACGACTTGTGCTCAGGCATGGATGGCGGATCGGGCGGTCTACGAGACGGATCTTCATGGCTTCCCAGGGACTGCGGCTCAGCACGAAAGGGGAATGCCGATTGAAACTCGTGCTAAAGGGACGGGTTTTCCCTGATGTACACCTTATGGTTTTACCCGCATTATGTGCTGATATTCTGCTAGGACACGATTTTCTTAAGCTGCATGGACGTCTGGTAATGGAGTTCGGTGGGCCTGACACTCTTGTTGTGGGGCCGGACGACGCGCTAACGGTGTGCGCCCTAGCGCAAATGGACGTCCGGCCGCTTTCGCTGTTCCCCAATCTAACCTCCGACTGTACCCCCGTCGCGGTAAAATCGCGACGCTACTCTCGCGCGGACATGCAATTCATTGCGGACGAAACGGCTCAGCTCTTGAAGGACGGCATCATAGAACCTAGCAGGTCGCCGTGGCGCGCTCAGGTCTTAGTGGTGCGCAGCGAGGCCCATCGCAAACGCATGGTAATCGACTATTCCCAAACGATTAACCGCTTTACACAGCTGGATGCCTACCCCCTTCCGGGGATGGACGCGCTAGTGCAACAGGTATCCCAGTATTCGGTCTATAGTACTCTCGATCTCCGTAGTGCGTACCACCAGATCCCTATCTCTAGGGCGGATCGTATCTATACCGCTTTCGAGTCGGGGCAGCGGTTGTACCAATTTACACGATTGCCCTTTGGGGTGACGAACGGGGTCGCTTGTTTCCAGAGGGCCATGGATGACCTCGTTGCGCGGGAGCACTTAACCGATGTTTTCGTCTACCTCGATAACCTTACGGTTTGTGGATATGACCAAGGGCACCATGACGCTAATCTGAAGCGCTTCCTTGAGGTCGCGCAACGGTATCACTTAACTATGAACGAGGATAAGTGCCGATACTCCCTACGCACCATAGATCTTCTGGGGTACACCGTGACCCATGGCTCTGTCTCTCCGGATAAGGAACGTCTGCGACCTTTGCTCGACATGGCCCCTCCCTGCGATCGGGCGTCCCTGAAACGCGACCTTGGGCTGTTCGCCCATTACTCCAAATGGGTGCAAAATTTCTCCGCGAAACTTCGCCCCCTTGTGGCCTGCGACACTTTTCCCCTGAGTTCGGCCGCATTGACGGCCTTTGAAGGTCTTAAGACCGACATCGCCCGAGCCGCCGTAGCGACCATCGACGAGAGCGGCTCGTTCGTCCTCGAAAGTGACGCCTCGGATCAGGCCATCGCGGCGACCCTCTCCCAAGGGGGACGTCCCGTGGCTTTCTTTTCACGGACTCTTACCTCCGCTGAGCGGAGGCACTCGTCCGTTGAAAAGGAAGCGTATGCGATCGTCGAGTCTATTCGGCGATGGCACCCGTACCTACTCGGGCGGAGCTTCCAAATCATCACGGACCAGCAAAGCGTTGCGTTCATGTACGACACCTTACACGCCCAACGCATTAAGAACGAGAAAATCACTCGCTGGCGTATCGAACTCGCCGACTTCTGTTACACCATCAAATATCGCCCAGGGAAGGATAACCAGGCCGCCGATGCCTTATCACGCCCGACTACATGTGCTGGTATCACCTCGTTGGAGGGCCTACGGGTGCTGCATGCTACTGCGGGCCATCCCGGCGTAACGCGTTTCGCTCATTTCGTGCGGAGTGGGAATCTCCCTTACTCGATTGACGATATCCGCCGTATCTGTCGCGACTGCGCTATCTGCGCGGAAATCAAACCGCGTTTCTATAACCCTCCTATGGGGACTCTGGTGAAGGCTACACGCCCGTGGGAACGCTTGGCGATGGATTTCAAGGGCCCTTTGCCGGTGTCGAGCGGCTCTCGCTATCTGCTCACTATCGTTGATGAGTACTCACGATTCCCCTTTGCTTATATGTGCGCGGACATGACTGCTGCCACGGTGATGCGATGCTTACAGAACTTGTTCTCAATGTTCGGTTACCCGGCCTATGTCCATACCGACCGGGGTGCAGTCTTCTTGTCTCAGGAGGTGCGCGGCTATCTGCTCCAAAACAACATTGCGTCTAGTTACACCACGCCGTACAGACCCCAGGCTAATGGGCAGATCGAACGCTTCAACGGGATTATCTGGAGGGCCATCATGCTCCATCTCCGGACCCACGGCCGGGGCCTCGATAAATGGGCTTGGTCGCTACCTGCGGCGTTGAACTCAATCCGGGCACTCCTGAGTACGGCAACTAACCAAACTCCCCACGAGCGACTTTTCCACCACCCCAGGAGCTCGGGGTGTATACGGTCTTTGCCCAGTTGGCTCGCTGGGCCCGGGCCGGCCTACCTTAAACGGGCGGTTCGCGCGAGCAAGTACGACCCCCTTGTGGACAAAGTGCAGATTCTCCAGGCTAATCCTGAGCATGCTCGTGTGATGACGTCTGATGGTCGTGAGACTACTGTCTCCGTTCGTCATCTTGCCCCTTGCGGGGTCGACGACCTTAGTAGGGAATCGGACGAACCGGTCGAACCCATCTATGAGACTATGGCCTCTCCCGACGCTCCCATCGCCGACAGTCCACCGACCCTCCCCCCGTCGAGACTGCCCGGGTCCGACGACTTGGCGTTACCCCCTTCATCACCCGGCCCTGTTGACGCCTCTGACACCGGGGATACAGGGTTACGAGACGCCGTACCCGGGGAGTTTCGAACGCGTGCTGGCAGAGAAATTCGCCGCCCGGCCCGCTACGGTTGGGCCGACTGATACTCCGCGCCCTATTCATGCTGACGCTCACTCGCTTTTAGCCACGCGGCCGTATAATTCTGACGGGGGGGGGGGGGGGTGAATGTAGTGAAATCGTATCCGTACTGAACCCGGGTGGGGATGCTCGCTGCTCGCTGTCATTGTTGTCACCGCTAGGGGCGTGACTATAAGACCCGTTGCTGTGTCAGTGCTCCGAGACTTCTCCCTTGTGACATGTTACATCGGTAGCCTCGTTTATGGTACGCCTTTATAGAATAACTAGCTTGCTTGCATTGACTGATATGAATGGCTTTATGAGATGTCGCATCGTATGCTTATTGTGTATTTCTACTTACAGGAATGATGTGATGATCTAAATGCAATTAAACCAAACCGTTGGACTAAAGTTGTGTGGACCTGAATGGTTTTCCACAACAATTTCAACATAATTCCAATGAACTTTTGGTTCTAAGTCATCTTGAAAAGTAAGTTCACCCCCACAAAAAAAACATTCCATATTAAATGCCAAGTCTGTATATATATATCCTACTATTATGTATTATTATGTATGGGGCTGTACCACATGCACCTTGTAATGAAAAATATGTTGATTCTTACACAAACAATCTTGTCCATCTAAATTCAAAATTCTTATATATATAAAATAAAGAGCTATTGGGCTGTCCATATGTTACACAATATATGAGAGGATGGGTGAGTGGATGGACTAGTGCTACTGAAAATTGTGGTAGGGCGAGGAATGTCTGACAAGGAATATTGTGAGGGGTCTTTGGTCCAGCGTTGTGTTGCATCACTCGAAGGAGGAGTGTAGGTATCTAAAATTGCCGAAAGATGTGTTACGTAATATATGGATGGCCCATATAAAGAAACCCAAATGGCAGCCTGGATTCTGCCACAGTCTGAGCATTAATCTCATGAGAGTCATAGTTTATAAATTAGAATGCATCGACTTATTATGTCTCCTATCTCAGTGTTCTTTTCTACATATGTACAAGCTTAAACTTCATGAGGCTTAAGCACCACAGAAATATTTCCTCTGTTCTCTACTTCAGCTTTCAGTAAGCAAGGCCTATATAAAGTCATGCTTGAATGCACTCCGGGTGCCCAGTGGACTTTGGAAGTTTTCTGATTAGCATAAAAACTTCCTTCAATAAAAAAAACTCGTGATTCCCCCTCCCTCTTTTCCATGATGAAGCATTACTGTTTTGTTGTTTGCATAAAGATTAATGGATTATTGTTTTATAATAAAGATAATAATAAAAATTAAACAATAAAGATCATTTGTTTGCATTTCCTGCTCTTTAAGTGTTCCGTCTCTCTCCAACCTTTCATGGCCGAATGATTTCTTTCAGCCCTTCTCTTGTTAACCCTCCAATGTCCAGGTTCTGCTCGCCGTCCCTCCTTCGTCACTCTTTAATTTCGCCCGTGGAATCGCTTTCCTATTTGTGTGCAATCACACACTTCCCCTAAAGGTGTGGGGGCTCTCCCACGTTGTTCATAACCACTTCGTCCTCTGCCTTTTAGCTGTTCCATGAATCTCAGCTCTTCATAAAAGGGTTTTTCAGAGCTTCTTCGGATGCGATGATATTGTTACGAATTTGGGTAGTGAGATATGTAGAGCAGAGTGTATCTGAGTAGGTAACATGCTTCGACTGTCGCGATAGGGATTCTACCTGTAATAAGTCATGTGTAGGCGTTTTGTCGGCTAAGATGTATGATTGTGAATCTACCAGGAGATTTGTGTGTTAAGTAGTGTAGGGAATAATGAGTAGAGCCCTTGTATGTCTCACCTGGTAGTCAAACCTTTGTCCCTTATGGCACCGCAGACCACATAGACACTAGTTAGAACCTTTAGTACAACATTAATGACGCCCTTCCCCCCCTGACATGACTATGGAAGAAATCAGGCCAGAACACCGCCACAATTGGCTGCCACCATTTACACCTCCGAGAGGCCTATCCACCTCGCCTAGCACGTGCTGTGACCAGGGAGTAGGGGACGGGAGTGAGAGTGGCGCAGTGGGCGTACCCCTGGACGAGCCGGCGAGTCGGGGGAGGCTCTGATTGGCAGTACAGTCCCGGTGCGATCCCAAGCAGTTGAGACTCGGCGTGTGGAGTTGCGCAGAGGGCAGTTCAGTTGAGCGCAGAGAGCCCAAGCGGAGTTGGCAGTTCGCAGTGCGCAGTTCGCAGTTCGAGAGTTGAGCCCGAGCAATTGGATTCCTGGCAGCGCAGTTCAGAGACCCCGACCCGAGTTGGGCTGAGGTGTAGCCCGAGTGGAGCTCGCTGTCCTGCTGTGGGAGCTCGTGGTGCTTTGGAGCTTGGTGCACGGACCTCGTGTGCAGCGGCGAGGGCGTTGGCTTGGGCCTAGCGGGGCGTGCGAGGCGGATGGAGGATTCTTCCAGGCCGGGAATTGAAGACGACAAGACAGCTAAGACCGAGCTCCGCGTACCCAATTACATAACGGACGTTTTTATTTTCGTATTCATCTCCCTCGTCTCATGTGTGAAATCTGTTGTGTGTGGGATCCCAATTTAGCTACCTTATTTTATTATCAGTGTGTGTTTTCACTGTCTTTGCTTTTCCTGAATAAACCCTTGCATTATTTTTGTACATATATCTGATCGCAGTTTACCAGGTGGTTGATTTCAATAGTTAAGGCTGCGGGGACTTGCGCCACTTCCCTCCATTCTGCGCGCTTAGGTGTTTTAGATTTTGGAATCCGCCATTGAGTTTCCGCCTCAGAGTTAAAGCCTTCGTAATCGACAATCCGCGACCGCCAGATATTAATTTCGGCGGTTGCGCGACAATATGTTTGTTATTATACGCGACTTCCAATGAATTATCCAATACAAAATAGATAATTTCTTTCCCCTCTTTGGGCTGAGGCTCCCACACTTTCGGGTCAATTTTGAGGGGGCGGTGGAATTATATTGCTATTGAGTTACTGTAAACTGATTTCTGAGATCTCCATTTATTATAAAGTATTCTGCACCATGTTTCGTTCTTTACAACCATCTACAGACAGCACACTACCTTTTCAAATTCCATCATCATTTCCTTTTTGTGACAATTTCTGCACAGCAACCATCTGTATCCATTCTCTCTCCTCTCTGAAATTATTATTTAGTTATTTGCCGTCTTCAAGCCTGGTCTGCAATACTTCACAAGGTGTACTTGTAAATTGTATCTGCTATCTCAAAATCCGTATGTGCGGTTTGAACTTCAGTGCAGTGTAACCAAGTGTACAAATACCCTCATATGAGCCTTGGTAAAGGCAGACAGAAAACCCAACCACATTTCATTCATGGATAAACAAATGCACCAAACTCTTGCATTTCTTTGCTTCAGATCAGCTTTGAGAAAGGTAACGTCATATACAGTACATTCTGCATGACAAACCACTCTCGTAGATTTCCCACCAATTCCACCCCACCTGCGCCACGGCCTCGGTGCAGACTAAGGAGACGAAGTCCTTGATGGTGTCCTGTGGCGCATGGTGCGGCGTGTAGCGGATGGCTGGATGTGAGAAGTATGGCGGCCCAGGGCTTTGCTGCATCAGCGACGATGTGACGAAGTGAAGAGATGGCGAAGGAGGGTGTGGGCTCACTGTGGGAGAGACACAGAGTGACGTATATAAGCCTATTAGATGCTCCATTAACTATGATAGATCCAGAGATTTATTAGTACTTACACTAGAACCATTTTGTTTCCCCGTTTGTGTTTCTTTTTCTGTTTTGAGGTTCAATCTGGAATTTCCAAGTGTCCGATGCTATTTTATCAGCAGCTTGCTTGTCTCATAGTGATGAGAAAATTGATCATGTTCAAAAAGAGGCGAAAAAACCCCAAGAATTTTCTACAAGTAGAAATAAGCTGATTTTCCAGACAATCACAGAAGCATAAGGCTGTTGCAGAAAAAAGATGCAATGAATAATAGTACTGCATAGCTTGAAAAAATAAGGTGGGAGGACAAGCATAACATGTCAAAAAGGTCGGAAACAAAGTAGAATGATACATACACCCACTCAGTCTTGTAAGTCTTTGAGGAATAGCAGGCTGAGGTGGCGTGACACTGTTTCTGGTTAGCTGCCCACTTGGCTTTGCCTGTAGTTTGTATTTGGCTTTATATACACCCAAAGGTGCGGACACAATCCCAAATGATTTCAGCCACCCTCTTACATCATTCGCTGCCCATCCTACATGGTCTCTATTAATCATCGAATTAATTAACGCCTAATAAACAATTTACAACAAGAAAAAGAGCAATCAGAGATTGCAAACCCTCACCAGGATGTATTTTCAGTGGTTTTAAAGGCTTTTGTGTTAAAACAAATATGGCGGCCTAACCACGTGACCAATGACGTCATCATTTATTTTTTTTCTCCACCAGTTTATGCCGACATGGCGCTGAAGAACTTTCATCTTGATTGGATGAAGTTTTGTACTTGTCCAATTATGACGTCATAATGGAGGCACCTATGACATTATCATTAACATATTTTATTCCCCATGGAGAGTTCTTTACAATGAGCCATCTCAATTTTTTCTATTCAGCGCTTTCGGAGATATAGAGGTGCAAATTTTTTCGGTTTTTCCAAGATGGCGGCCGAACCACGTGACTTATGACGTCATAAATATCATTAAAAATTATTCAGGTGGAGTTGCACCTATGGTGAAAATTTCCTGTCAATCGGACCAACGGTTGCAGAGAAAATCATATTTCTTCTGTGCGGACAAACAGACAGACAGACAAACAGACAGACAAACAGGCAGACAAACGGACTCAAATGCAATACCCACTTCTCTGGCGAGGGTAATAAGGTTGCAGAGAATTTGGCTTTACAACAGAGAAAACCATAATTTGAGTGAGCATTAGTAGCATACAGAGGTAGGCACAATTAGTGAAAAAAAGGAAAAATCGCAAAATGTTTGATGCAATTAAAATAAAAGCAAATCGCCAGCTCTTCAATCCGCCCAAAATAATTCCACGGCGAGGAATACTCGAGGTGACCTTTTAACGATCCGCTCTTGCGCGCACAGACGGGTGCTGTTAATCTCGAGAAACGGCATTCAATGCATCCACGTTCGCCCACAGGATTATTAAAATGGCAGTGTAGAGTAATCAGGGTGTGTGTGCGGACCGCAGAACGGCACACAGATAGCAAGACTTCCTGCCTCGCAGGGACGTGTGCTTTCCACGGAAGCAAACGCCGCACTGCCACACCCTGGTGTTTCCTCTGTCAGCATTGTCAGTCAGGCTGGTCAAATGGCAACCAGGATTTTCAGAAACCCTCGACTGGTCAAAGAATTGTGATAATGTTTTCAATCCTGGGATGTGGTAAAGAGGTGAGGAAATGACAAGCTTTCTGCCTATCTGCAATGTAATGGACCCGGAGGCAATGTGCACGGGACTTCTTAACGCTGTACTACAAAAAAAAACAAGAAAAAGAGCAATCAGGGGTTGCAAACCCTCGCCAGGATGTGTTTTCAGTGGTTTTTAAGACTTTTGTGTTAAAACAAATATGACAACCGAACCACGTGACCGATGTAGTCATCATTAATTTTTTTTCTCCACCAATTTATCCCTAGATTATGCTCAAGAAATTTCATCTTGATCGGATGAAGTTTTGTATTTGTCTAATTATGACGTCATAATCGAGGCACCTATAATATCATCGTTAATATGTGTTATTCCCCGTGGAGAGGTCTTTACAATGAGCCATGTCTCAAGTTTTTCTAATCAGCTCTTTCGGAGATATAGAGGTGCAAAGTTTTTCGGTTTTTCTAATATGGCGGCCGAACAACGTGAGCTATGACGTCATAATTAACAGTAAAAATTCTACAGGTGGAGTTGGACATATGGTGAAAGTTTCCTGTCAATTGGACCAACGGTTGCAGAGAAAATCATATTTATTCTGTGCGGACAAACAGACAAACAGACAAACGGACTCAAATGCAATACCCTCTCCTCAGGCGAGGGTAACAACTCAAACAACATGTTGAGTTTATTTTTTCTGGTTTAACTCCCCCCAAGTTTTTGGCCAGTCCTTCCAAAAAGCATTTCAAAATGATCACTTTCAAACCCCTTTGGATCCATAAAACTGGTATGGGCAACATTAAAACAAAAACAAACAGAGGCACACAAGTAAACGTTGTGGAGAGAACATTACAGAAGAGGACATGTGGTTACATTTTCATATATAATGAAAACTTAATAAAAACTATAAATAACCAAGAATGTCTCTCGACTTACAAGGTATAACTTTGGCTTGTTCTCATACAAAGCAGCTGCTGTATAATCACAGCCCGGGCTTATAGTCCCTGTCCATGCAACTCTGGAGCAACGCCAAATCAATGTCTCCAATGCCTTCTTTACAAGCCTCGGCTCATGTCAGTCTGCTGGACATTTCCACTTTTTGTCAATGGAACAGGTCCTAACGGGACGCAGAGATTACGCCTGCCCGAGATGTTTATCCTTCCCCTCCCACAAGCCCGTGTCGCACCCCGTGGCGTGGTTATGACGGCCCGGTGGTGCTGGGTGAATCGGGGCGATGACGCTTGAGGAGACGCCGGGCTGAAGCTTGGCTTCTCGTGCTTCTTTATCGCCTGCGAGCTCAGGTCTGGTGGCCAGGGAGTGACGAGAATGACGCAGATGCGTTAACCCTCAAGGATGTGAGAGTCAGTCGCTGCTTTTCGTGTACAAAATGCTCATCAGACAACTGACCGTGGTAAAGCTACAAAAATGCGTCAATAGAAGTTGTACAACAACGTGGATAAAGAAACGATCATTATTAAAGAAAAGCTTGCTCAAATTTTCATCAGAAATGTTGTTCTTGTGAGATGTCATAATACAAGCATGTTTGAGTATAAAAGGTTTGCAGTCCAATTGTGTGTAGAGAAAGGATATAAAACACATTGGTATTCACCATATGACATAGAAAGCACAATTATGGCAACTTATGTTTGGTAACTCACAGGTTTTCAGAAGAACATCGGCTTTTACCAGAAATCAAATATGTCTACAGCAGGTAATGAAGTTCCCATAGTGCTGTCTGTGTACAAGTTAAAGTAGTAAAGCATGAACATAAACTCAGTTGCCATGACATTGCCAAAATTAGGCATGGTCTGTTTGTCAGGGGGTAAAAAACTTTTGTGTTGTTTTTGTATTTATATTCTAAGCTCTTTGCTTTGGAAGCCTGGAGAGAGGAGGAACCACCTTTCGAGACCCTTTTCCCCCGCAGAGTGGGGGCTGGCCTTTTTCGGGCACCGTGTTCCCCTTTTTGAAGCAACGTTTTACAGCCGGATGCCCTTCCTGCCACCAACCCTGTTAGTCACCTCTTGCGGCACACAGGGAATTACCAGTGAACTGGTCCTCAATTTGCCGACCTCCAAAGGATGACAGGCTGAGTCAACCCCCCTGGTGTTAATTCAACGGCATGACAGGGGCTTCAACTCAGGATCCGAGGATCCCAAGCCGGCACCCTAACCGCTAAGCCAACACCAGGCTCCCTGGAGAGAGGAGGGAACATGGATATTTCGAAAGGGCAACTTGTAACATCTTACTGTCTGTTATCAAATCAAAACACCCTTGAACGTGTGGATGGATCACCACGTGCCTGGGATTGGACAGGCCTTCATTAACTTTGAGAAGTTTAAGTAATTCTAGACCGACCAGCTCATGTATTCTCGAAATAAAACCCTGGTGAGGTTGTTCAGACAGCAAGTCGAATTTTTCTCCCATGAATGCGTTGTACTTGTTATTGTTTCACAAATCATTCATCCACACTAATAATAGCTGCACTCTGATTGATTTAGCCATTTTTTTTCAAAATACACCATCGGGCCTTTGACAGTGACGTGCAGGTGCAAATGGAAAGGAGAAACTTAATGTCCACTCCAACGGACATTGTAAGAAGGCATCGGTGTGCATTTGATGAATTACAAGGACATTAAGAGACAATGGAAAGATACAGAGTTCCAGCACCCTGATCCATATATTCAGAAGGGAATGCCAGACATGTCATATAATCCAAAACAAGAGGCGATAACTCAGAAATGAACACGTTAGCATCATAGTATCTTTAACTCAACTCTGACTTGCACACTTGCTGACCGTCGTTGCTGGGCAGGGGGGGAGGGGAGGGGGGAGGGAAGTGGAGGAGGGAGAGGGGGGGGAGAAGGGAAAGGGGGGAAGGGGAGGGGAGGGAGGGAGGGAAGGGGAGGGGGGAAGGGGAGGGGAAGAGGGGAAGGGGGGAGAGGGGGAGGGAGGGGGCGAAGGGAGGGGAGGAGGGGGGAGAGGAGGGAAGGGGAGGGAGAGGGGAGGGGAGGGAGGGGGAAAGGAGGGGAAGAGGGGGGAGAGGGGGGGGAAGGAGGTGGAGGAGGGGGGAGAAGGGAAGGGGAGGGGAGGTGGAGGGGGAGGGGAGGGGGAGGGGGGAAGAGGGGGAGGGAGGCAGGAGAGGAAGGGGGTTCATATATATGCTGGTGGGTAAATGTGGCATTCATCACGTTTCTGAGTTAAGTGTGATCCCAATCAGGAAGAAGAAGAAGCCATACTACCAACTTCGTACACCTCCGGAATGGTTTGATTTATTTGTATTCAAATGTCTGGTGATTGTTTTGCATTTATTTATGCGAATGTGTACTTGTATATAACTGTCATTAATTTTAAAAAGCTTAGGCACGATCGAGCGATTTTTTTTTAACTCCAAAAAAACGATTTTTTTTTTCAATATATATATACAGTATATATATTATATATTTTGCCTAAAACACTCCCAGGCACTGACTGATGAACCTCTGAAAGTTTGACGAAGATCCATTCAGTCATGTCTGAGAAAAATGGTGACACAGACAGACAGACCAACATCTCTCCCATATAGATTATACATATAGTAGATTGTACAGGGCCCAAAAATATTTTTTGTGTTGCAGTTTAAGAAACAGTTCATCGTTTCAAATGCAATGACATTAATATATGCAAATAGTTTGACCTATGAAGATAAAACATCTACAAAATATTAAAATGTAGCGTAAATTATCCCATTATTGCATTTGTGTGCTTCAGGTGGAATTCCAAGCACACGGTTAGAAGAGGGGAATGAAAATATAACAAACTAGAGCGATAATTGCTTTGCAATACGTGTCCCCTACCGATGTGATATTTTCTAAGTCCAAAAAGGCATAACTTTGTGAAAAATTGGACAAAACGCACTGAAAATCGAACTTCTTGTGTAACGTATCATAATAAAGCCATGTGCCAAGTTTCAGTTGAATATTTTGAAGAGTATGGGGAAAATAATCTGAAAAACCACCAGTGGGACAGACGATAGACGGACAGGTGGAGAGCAAACCTATAGACCCCATCCGATGAAATCGGCATGGGACTAACAAGGAAAGAAACTTGAAAAGAAGACCAAATTGTTCAAAACTCTGCTGCACACTAGTAAGTAATAATTATTTATCGGGTGAGTATTTTTTCACAAAGTAGTTTTAAATCAGACCCGTGAAAAATAACTTGTAATTGGGAAAAGTCATACTTACGTGTAAAAAGGCATCACTCACTGTAGCAATGGCCCGGTCAGTCAAGGCTAACCGCTCTGTGGTCGATATATTGGACTTGTGTATTGCTCTACAGGACTTTGCTATAGTTTGCGCTACAATTTTACATTTAAGCTCCAAATCGTACATTTGTATGTAAAAGTCGCTTTTGGGGGGATCATATGTGATATTCTTTCTACCATTATGTGGATAAAGTTTGCTTAGTAAGAAAAACAGCCCATTTATTGTGCTGATGCTCTTGTGATTAGAGAGTACGTCTCTGGAGATTAGATTAATTATAAAATTGAGCTTGAGTCCACAAATGTCATTGATTAACTTGCGAAATGCATTAGTCAAGTTATATTTCCGACACATTCATCTCCTCTTACTTTTGTTTGTTATATCGCTTGTTATATCGATACTTTGTTATATCGCTTGTTATATCGATACTTTGTTATATCGCTTGTTATATCGATAATTTGTTATATCGCTTGTTATATCGATACTTTGTTATATCGCTTGTTATATCGATACTTTGTTATATCGCTTGTTATATCGATACTTTGTTATATCGCTTGTTATATCGATAATTTGTTATATCGCTTGTTATATCGATAATTTGTTATATCGCTTGTTATATCGATAATTTGTTATATCGCTTGTTATATCGATACTTTGTTATATCGCTTGTTATATCGATACTTTGTTATATCGATACTTTGTTATATCGCTTGTTATATCGATACTTTGTTATATCGCTTGTTATATCGATACTTTGTTATATCGCTTGTTATATCGATAATTTGTTATATCGCTTGTTATATCGATACTTTGTTATATCGCTTGTTATATCGATACTTTGTTATATCGCTTGTTATATCGATACTTTGTTATATCGCTTGTTATATCGATAATTTGTTATATCGCTTGTTATATCGATACTTTGTTATATCGCTTGCAGCACAAGAACATGGGGCGACCTCTGGGCAATTCCACACAAATAAAAAATACAAAAAGAGACAATGGAAGAATCAACGGTTTATACAATTTAAACCTGGAATCCCAACATTGTGAGCTGCGTGCTCACTTGGGAATATAAAATACACCAACCTGAAACTTTGAATAGTAGAGTCGACTGTGTTTCAAAAGTATCATATAATGGAATCAAATGCAGACTTTGCAGGTATAAAATGGTGGTTAAAAAATCCAGGAGGCAAAAAGGCAAATCTAGCATAAAAAGCCAAATGTTCAACCCTGGCAGAAATTAACAGATGTTTTGTTTCCAAATGTTCTCAAGTGAATTTTTCATGCACATATCGTTTCTGAATATTTCTTCAGACCACCCTTACATATCCTGGCCGAGAAGGATTGCCAAAAGGTAAGTGCATTCGCCTATGAGCCGTCTATCCTGGGTTTGAATCTCGACCCAGCTATAAACTCATCCTGGTGTTTCTCAGGCAGGGCGATAAATCAATGTGTGTGCATCGTCCCTCGGATGGATGTTAAATTGACGACCCATCTGCCAGCGTTAGTTGGTGGAGGTTAAAGATCCCAGGGTGTCATTCACGAAGATTAGGGCAAGCTATCGCTGGCATCCGCAACAAATTACAAACATGTAGAGCTACATTCAAAGTACACCACCCCCATGCCAAATTAATAAATGACATATCATCAAGCTCGTGACTGCTGGGAAGGTGCCCAGCGATGCCGCTGTGCAGCACATGGAGACAAAATTGGGAGGGAGCGGAGTACAATAAATTGATTGATTAATTGATTAATTTTATATTTAAAATAAATAATTGATAATCATAAAATAATCAATTTCTTCATCAATTGGCTAACAGCATACCTAAACCACCACCGTTTTATCCGAATCTGTAACTTTTGGAAAAAGAATTAATTCGGTAATTAACAAAAAAAATCAATTAATTGATTAAAACCACCTTTAGAGGCCATTTTTCCCCGCAAGCGGGGAAACGGGGGTTGGCCTTTTTCGGGAACTGTGGTTGTTGTTGTTTTTCGGTCCCCCTTTTGAAGCAATGTTTTACGGCCGGATGCCCTTCCTGACGCCAACCCTTTTTGCCGCCTTTAACGACAAGCAGGGAATTACCAGTGAACTGGTACTCAATTTGCCGACCTCGGAAGGATGACAGGCTGAGTCAACCCCCCTGGCATTAATTCAGCGATTGACCGGTTATCTGGAACTTTCTGGAATCTGGAATCTGGAACTGGAACGGAACGGACTGGAAATTGATTAATCAAAAATATTCTTTGGAGCCAAATCACTTGGTCACTCTTGTCCAAATATGAGCTTTCGAGCTCAGAATGTGCCTGAGTATTGCTCATGTGAGAAAGAAAATAAATAAGGAATTAATAAATCTATAGTAATTAAGTAATTAATCAATTATGTGATTAATCAAAAAATAAAAAATAACGTTTTTGACAAAGCACTTGTTCAGTATTGTGGCCAAATTTCAGCTTCCTCGCTCAAAGGATGACTGAGATATCGCCCAGACAAACAAGAAAACAAGAAAACAAACAAAAGGAGTTAAAACTGAGTACGCCCTTTCGGCGCGCATCATCGCCGGGTACTAAATGTTAAGATGCCCTGGCGATGACATCATACAGTGCCTGGAGATGGAATAGGAAGGGGTGGAGTACAATTCCTCCCTGGACTGCTTAACATTCAGATACTGTTCAACAATTTACTTATTAGTTAATGTGCGTAACTTGAAATTCAGTTTGTTCATTAAAGTTTAAAAAACTAGTCACTGAAAATACTTCATAAAAAGAAAAACTGTGTCCCTCATTTTATTTTTATTATTATTATTACTATTATTGTAAATTATATGGGGTAAAAAGTTTATAATTAATCGATGCAGTAAAATCAGTTTATGTAAAGTAACTACTTTGGTTTATAAATTATGAGCAAATTAGTTGACATTGCTATGCAATAAACTATACTACACATTAAGCAAACATCTGTAGTGTCCAATTATCAGGATAATATGACCAAAAGTAGCACGTCTTTGGCCACAACACCAGCCCGTCCAACCAGAATACAGATGTCACAGGACTGGATGAGCCAGAAGCAGAACGGGTATATTAAACGGCCGCATCACTCACGAGGGACTTCTTGAATGTCCTTTTTGGGTTTTTTTGTGGCTTTTTGGCCGGGACTTTCAGGACAAAGACAAGCTACAAATCATTAATGGTTGATGTCACTCTCATGTACAGACTATCTCATCCCATGGGAATTTGTCAACCAAGGTATGCAGGCATTTAGACACTTATAGCAGGATAATGAATGGACAAAATACTTTTGAACTTTGAAATACAATCTTTTTGTGCTTTAGTTGTTGGTGTTGGTGTTTGTTACATTATGTGTGTTTACTAGCATTTAAAAAAAAAAAACCTACAGCATAAAATGAATTAACTTATTTAATGTGATTACATCTCCCTCCCAAATGCCCTCAAAGCATAACATCATGGATGGTGGGTACAATCATTTTTCTGAGCTGTTTCCTCAATTAGTAATAAGGTATTATTTGATAAGCCAGAACAGAAAGAGTTTGCACACAAGTAAAACTGATTGGTACTGTACAATGTGTTAAACTGCTGTTTACATGTGTGGTTTCAAGGCAAAATTAATATGACAGAATGATATTAACACGTATCAGCAAAAAAAATAATTAACATCCAATTGTTTGAACAACTTTTTCTTCCGCCTTGTTTTGCTTGTAGGAGCAGCCATGAAAAGCACATTGTGATGCATTTAGTTGTGTGAGCGATGTTTGTGATAGCTGTTAATGCTCACTGCTTCTGAACATGGGATCAAACACTCTCAAAAATAAAAAATAAAAATAATAATAAGAATACACAAATGGCAATAAAGCACATTTCCTGTCCAGGCTTAAAATTAAAAGCCTTCGGAAATCAACAAATTATTTAGCATGTTCGTTTGTTATTATTATTATTATTATTTTTAAAATAATCATTTATTATTTCCTATTTATTATTATTATTTGTTATTATTTCAAGGCTAACCCCTGTTCTAGCAGGGGAAATGGCCTTGAAATGCCTGTTGTATTATTTTTTATTATTTCCTATTTATTATCATTATTTATTATTATTATTATTTCAAGGCTAACCCCTGCTCTAGCAGGGGTTAGCCTTGAAATGCCTGTTGTATTATTTATTATTATTTCCTATTTATTATCATTATTTATTATTATTATTATCTGATCCATGATTATTATCATGGGGCCCGCAAGGCTAACCCCCGCTCTAGCGGGGAAAATTGCCTTAAAACGATCATTCATTCATTCATTCATTTATTATTGTTATTATTTATTATTATTTCAAGGCTAACACCTGCTCTAGCAGTGAAAATGGCCTTGAAATGCCTGTTGTATTATTTATTATTATTTCCTATTTATTATCATTATTTATTATTATTATTATTTATTATAATTTCAAGGCTAACCCCTGGTCTAGCAGTGAAAATGGCCTTGAAATGCCTGTTGTATTATTTATTATTATTTCCTATTTATTATCATTATTTATTATTATTATTATTATTTATTATTATTTCAAGGCTAACACCTGCTCTAGCAGTGAAAATGGCCTTGAAATGCCTGTTGTATTATTTATTATTATTTACTATTTATTATCATTATTTACTATTATTATTATTATTTATTATTATTATTTTTTATTTATTTATTATATTATTATTATTTATCCCACAAAATATGCAACATCCCACACGTTGCAACTTTTGAATTATATTTTATGGAAATCGCCCCAAACAAGGAATAAATCCACTCGAGGTAAGAGGCTAAAAACTTTGATCAAGATGAGACTTTACCATGAAATCACGAGATCAGAAGGAAGGCATTGGACCCCACTCAGTATTTTACTGAAACACAACAAACACTCTCCAGAGTGAAGGCCTTGCAAACATCGCTGACGGCTGAAAATAAAGTCCCTTTCATTCACAAGGACCCCTTACAGTGCAAAGATTGACAGGCAGCTATAACAGGCAGCAGCGTGTCCCTGCAGCGATAGTCCAGAATATCTTTAGAGAGGGCCATGAGAGCACGAGTTATAAGCTGCTTGTCGACGACTTTTGGGACGACGGAAAGCAACAAATTTCCAATGAACGGTCCTGTTGGTACGAATAAAGCACAAACCAGCCTCATATCTCGAATGATACACCATGATTTTATATTACAGGTGAACATAAATTTTCCGCCATAATACAAAATGAAGAAGCTTCTTTTCGAAATGCTACTTTTAATATTTCATAACATCCTCTTACAATAGTCAATCAATTCCCATTGCATCTGTCAAAAGCTCCAATTGCTTTTTTTTCTTCCAGTTCAGGCTGCATTAGACTTGCAGTTTGCAGATTTTGAAACACCACGATTGTAAAATTTGACTGTGATGAAAGCATTACACAGGTGTTGTGACTAACCAGACAAGCAGGGAAATTATACTAAACAGTGAGTCTAGAAAGATTTGACTGGAAAGGGGAAAAAAGCATTATTAGCGAATTAAGAATATTTCATACCAAACACAACAACAGATGCTTGACTTTCATGAGACATTAAACGTATTCATTACTGCTTCTCAAAAGTTTAACTTGAACAAAGGGCACATCTAAGCCATTATGTGAGTGGGAATCCATTAAGCAACATCCAATGTGTACATTCAAATAATACCCAGCTTTGTTGAAAGGCTGTTTCAAGACTGTTATGCTACAGCTGTTGCAAAACAGTGCAATTTGTTCGCCAACTTATGCGTCGATTTTCCCCACAAGACCTCCGACCTAATCGTTGCCATAACCTCATGCGTCATTTCACTCAAACAAATTAACCTTCACAATCGATTCAAAATATGACACAGTCAATTGTGACTTTTGATGACAATTAGAAAAATTTAATTGTTTCAGGAAAAAAGAAACAGAATCTGACCTACAGAATGTGACAGCTGGATCAACGTCCTCTCTGCAAAATGGAGTGCTCCATGATGCAGCATGCCGGTGTGCACCAAAGCCAACTACAAGTGCAATGTTTAGTTTAGAAGCTATACCTGGTGGTAAAAGCCATGAGTGCATAACTCCGAGACCATTATGAATTCCCAAATTATTCCGATGCATAACATGAAAAGGCCTATAATAAAACTAACAGTATTTCTGCAGGCAAGAGTATTATGAAGAAGAAGATAAATATGGAAAAATAAATAAAGGATATACATTTAAACTTAAATTTAAGGGAAAAAAATTAATACTGTATACACAACAAAAATCAGAATAATGAAAGCAACTTCATTAAATAGGAATAAGTAATAAATAACCCCAATCATCGATGTTCAACAAAGTCTCACGAACTGATCTTTGGTCATGTCAGAAGAAACAAGCAAAATAATGGATCACATGTAAAAAAAAAAAGTGGGAGACTAACTAAATACAAGGTTAAAGGGAGGAGAATAAAATTATGGCACAAAAAAGAGGAAGTTACAATGGCCACAAAAAGAAGCAAAAAAGAAAGTGAATGTTAACAGATACTTCCTAAACTCCTTTCCTTTTTTGAATCACTTTTGGAGCCATGGTTAAGGCGGCATGCAGTTGTGGGCTGCGCAGGGCAGGATAACATGTTACCGGCGACTGTCCAGCCTGGAAATGAAGCCAAGGCCCATGACCCTTCCAAGTTTGGCTGTCAGCTGAGCACCGAGTGCCAAAGACATGAGTGAGATTGCTGCTAGCCTGGCGTATGAAAGTCTGCACTCACTCACTTTCTTGTGTTCCTCTGCTGGCCTGCACTATTCCAGCAGCTTTGGCATGGTCTGACAGGTTTCCTTTGTGGGATAAAGCCAGTTTCTCCAGCTCTTACTCCTTTGACTTTTTTGTAGTGGTCCACTACTTATGAGTAGTGGACCCTGTGTGCATATATCTACCTATCTCTCTCGTACATCTAACTACATATATATATATATATATATATATATATATATATATATATATATATATATATATATATATATATATATATATATATATATATATATATATATATATATATATATATATATATATACAGTCATGTGAAAAAGTAAGTACACCCCATGTAAAGTTTTGACTTTTTCAACATATTTCAACATACAGCTATTTGATCTTCATTTCAACAATATTGATAGATAAAGGTGATATAATATAACAAATATCATGAAACATTTACATTTTCTAGTCCATTGTATAATTTAAATAAACATAAATGCAAATTTCGCATGTGGAAAAAGTAAGTGCACCCTTGGCTCTAATAGGTCGTATTGCCCCCTTTGGCAGAAACAACCTCAAGTAGGCGTTTCTTATAACTGTCTACCAGTCTCTGACATCGACTGGGAGACATTTTTGCCGACTCCATGCAGAATTCTTTCAGCTGTGCGATGTTTGAGGGGTTTCTTGCATGCACAGCTCGTTTCAAATCCCCCCACAACATCTCGATGGGATTTAGATCCGGGCTTTGACTTGGCCATTCCAGAACCCTCCATTTCTTTCTTTTCAGCCATTCCTTGGTGGAATTACTGGTATGTTTAGGGTCATTGTCATGTGGCAAGGTCCACCTTCGGTTGAGCTTCGACTTTCCGACAGATGGCCTCACATTATCCTCAAGCACCCTCTGGTACAATGAAGAATTCATAGTGGATTCTATGATGGTGAACTGCCCAGGCCCTGATGCAGCAAAGCTGCCCCAAACCATAATATTTCCACCACCATGCTTTACAGTTAGTATCAGGTTCTTGTAGTCAAATGCTGTCTTTGGTTTTCGCCAAACATGTCTTCTGGTACTGTGGCCAAATAGCTCTACCTTTGACTCATCTGTCCAGAGCACATTGTTCCAGAAGTGCTGGTCTTTGCCTAGGTGTTCATTGGCAAACTTTAGTCTTGCCCTGATGTTCTTTCTGGACAGCAAAGGTTTCCTCCTGGCACACCTCCCATGTAGATCAAATTTGTGCCGCCTCTTTCTAATGGTAGACTCGTGCACTTTGACATCAACAGTGGCAAGAGCTACCTGTAAGTCCCGTGATGACATTCTGGGGGTTCTTGGAGACTTCTTTCAGCATCTTGCGGTCTGCTCTCATGCTGAACTTGCTGGGGCGGCCTGGCCTGAACAAGTTGGCAGTTGTTTGGAATCTTCTCCACTTGTAGATGTTCTTCCGGACAGTTGAATGATTGATTTCAAATTGTTTGAAGATCTTTTTAAATCCCTTCCCAGACTCGTAGGCATCTATAACCTTCTTTCTGAAGGCCTCAGAGAGCTCTTTTAATCTAGGCATGGTGATGCCGCACACTTCAACAACAAAGAGCAAACCAAACTAAATGTCTGAGGTTTAAATAAGACAGGTTCCTCCAAGATCCTCTCTAACGATGTTCTAATCATTTGCACCTGAGCTGGTGCACCTGATTCTAATTTTAGGTATTTGAAGTAGTGATAAATGTAGTGGTGTACTTACTTTTCCACATGTGAAATTTGCATTTATGTTTATTGAAATTATACAATGGACTACAAAATGTAAATGTTTCATGATATTTGTTATATTCTATCACCTTTATCTATCAATATTGTTGAAATGAAGATCAAATAGCTGTATGTTGAAATATGTTGAAAAAGTCAAAACTTTACATGGGGTGTACTTACTTTTTCACGTGACTGTATATATATATGTCTATATCTCTCCTGTCAGGGTATTTTTCACAACTTTCATTTTGGCCATGCTTGCCCTGATAATGGAGCGATGAAGGTAGAAAGAGCACAATCCATGACCAGTGTTCATGTGAATTTGTGAATATTCATTTTATCATTGCAAACTGCCCCATTTTAAAGTGTAGTTGACAGGAATGCTCAGTGGAGATCTCACACTGGAATGGTGATTCTCTTTGGTTGAGCCTTTTTCCCATCCGATTTCATCTTCTTTGTGAGAGATCCACGCATTCGTTATGCAAATTATATGCATGGACTTAAAACAATTATCTTTCCTGGCCTTTCCTTCATGCTTTTTTTCTCTTCTTCTCTATCTCTACTTCATTTTTATTGTCTTTTTAATTTAATGTCATTAATCCTGATCTTCATCAATGACCTCTCTGACTCTGGTAAACCCCCTTTATCGATTCGCTGATGACTCCACCCTCTGCTGTACCATCCCTCATTCTTCAGACAGACAGGCTACAGCTTCTTCCCTCTCTTCATACCTTGACAAAATCACAAGCTGGTCAAACACTTGAAATATGTCTTTCAATCCTGACAAATCTCTTTCTCTTTCTCTCTCCCTCGCTCCATGTGTCTCTCCATCTCCATCTCCATCTCCATCTCCATCTCCATCTCCATCTCTCTCTCTCTCTCTCTCTCTCTCTCTCTCCAAAAGGACTGTCTGGAAACCCCCCACTCCTTCACATCTACTTTCTTAACAATCCACTTGAGGAAGTTCAGTCACTCAAACTCCTGGGTCCCACTATCAGCCACAATCTATCTTGTGCCAACCACATTCCAACGTTGGCCTCCAAAGCCAGCCACTGACTGGGAATCCTCATCATGCAAAGTCCTTCATTGGTACACCTGACCTACAATCTACCTACAAGGCCTTCAACCGCAGCTTGATGGATGGAGTACTGCTCCGCCCCCTCTGGTCTAGCTCCCCTGCCTCACACCTTGCTCAGCTAGACGCCATGGAAAGCAAGGCCTTCAAGGTAAATGGAATGTTCCGCACTGAAGCAAAGTCTATGGTCCTTTCGCTTTCCTATCGCAGACAGGTCGGTGGTCTCTGTCTTCTACTCCCTCCTTTCTGGTCTTGCACCCTTTGCTCTTTCCATGCTTTGTCCCCCCAGGTTTCGACAGAGCTCACATGGTCCACCATCAGCCCCCTTCTGGTGAAACTACCTTCATCCAGAATCACTGCTCACCTCTGCTCATTTGTTCCTCTTTTTCCCCATCTCGGGAACCAACTTCCACATCCTCTTCAATCTCATTCTTTCCTCGAAGTATTCAAGATGTTCACCACCATCTCAGATCGTCCCAATCCGAAACCATGTCAACCCCCTCACCCCCTCCCCCCCAAGCCCTCAACCTTCCAAATTTCCAGTCTTTTCTTCTGCATCCATCCTGTCCTCCCCATGCCATTGTTTGTCTGAATCTTCCTCAATCTATTTTGTGCTTCAACTCCGCTGTTGGTGTCTCCCATCTCTCAACTATTCCTTTTGTTCTTTTCTGTCCTGAACCCTTCAATTTTCTAGCTCTTCCATGAGCCTGGACTCTGTATACAAAAAATTGCCTTTCTGTGTTTGTTTAATTTCTGTCTTTTTTTTTTCTTTAAACTTTTTCCAGTGATTGTTTTTGTGTTTCCAACACCTTCACATTCTTTGAGTCCTTGAGCACTCAGGGTGTATTTTCTCATGTGTTTCTTGTTGATTGTTTTCTCCTGTTGATGAAACTGCTAAGGTGCTTCAGTGTCCAGGAATGAATATTTTAAAAAGTATGCTTGAAAACTGCCCCAGGGGGATTGTGGTTATTACGTCCACAAACAAAGATGGACGGAGGTTATGTTTCCCCCGTCTGTCTATATGTCTGTCTGTCTATCTGTTTGTCGGCTTGTCTGTGAGCAAGATATCTCAAAAGGTTATGGATGGATTCGGTTGAAACTTGGTGGAGAGGTTGGGTGTGTGACGAGGACAAACTGGTTCGATTTTGTTGAAGATCCAGATCCGCATACTACAATTCTTTAAGTGATTCTTCACCATTGAGAGATAGGGCAAAAACCATATATAGCACGATATCTCAAAAAGTTCAGGACAGGTTCGGACGGAACCTGGTGAACAGGTTGGGGGCGCAACCAGGACGAATTTATTCAATTGTGTTGAAGATCCAGATCCGGATCCGTAACTCTGATGAAATATACAGTCGAACAGTTCACAGGCCTAGCCAATAGCCTAGAATTTCACAACTAAGGTAGAACCACATCTGTCCAACAATGAAGCTTGAAAGTCCTGACATAAACATTGCACTTTGTAGTTCAATTGTTTCTTTCTCTCCTTCTTTCTTTCGTTCTCTCTTTGTATCTTTCTGTCGATCTCTTTCTTCTTTGAAAATAGCTAGCTTTGGAATTAATTCGATAAAAACAAACATCCAAGCCATGCACAGTAAGGCTGTAAATCGAACACGTAAACACTTAAACAAAGGAAACGTCCATACTTTTGCCTGTTTATACAAATGCAAAGGCACTGATGTACTATTATGAGTTACATTTCAAGACTATTGACTCCCAATTCCAGGAATTTCCTTAATGTGTTTCCCCTGCTGCCCTCTCGTCCCCACACACAGGATCCCTTTACTCCACGGGCACTCACCTTCACCATGCCATGTGCCTGAATGAGAGCTTCCAGCAGAGGATCGTCCCTGACTATAGAACTCTTCCCCTGGACTGTCCAGTTCTTCCTCCAAGCTGCCCTTTAGTCTCTTCACACTACCACCAAATGCAAGCACGTGTATGTGAAAAAAAAAAAAAAAATGAATGAGTAGATAATCACGTGATCTGTATGTTATCACTAAGATTTTGACCTATTAACACAGTAATCATAGAGAGAGAAAGAGCATCAAAGTTAAAAAAAATAATACATGGTATTCAATACACAGTTGCTCAACCAATTCATAATACGCAGACACAATTAGTTGCATGTCTGTTATAAAGGTGCCCTGTGTTAATAAACATTAATAATTATAATCATAATCCTATTTAAGAGTCTGACATTATCACAACGGCCTAAGTGTATGCTCAAGCTGATCGTTCAATGGTGATGAATAATAACATTAACAAGGTTCTCAGGAGAAAGGATGGTAACCCCTGATGTGCTCGACTCATTTATTTAACTTGTGAATCTGCACTGTTTGACTACAAAGCCCACTATTCGGAAACATCACAAAAAAATATTTAATATCTCCAAGTAAGTGCAAATACATGGGAAGTGTGATTTCATTCAACCTTTAAATAAGTAGGCAGTTGTGTTCAGGTTTTAAACTACTTGTGCTCAGGTGAGCTCAAAAGAAAACTACCGACTGAGGTGTTGCTGTTGTTGATAATAATTCATCAACGCAATAACAAGTGAACTCCTCTCTATAAAAATGGCACCAAACATTTCTATAAAGGGTTTAAATAGATCATGCAGTTATCAAAGAACTTCTCTCGAAGCGTTACTTGCCATATCCACGGAGAACAGACAAACTATGCTTTTTGATTTTTAGACATTTCAGGTACACTAGAGGTTGCTAGAAGATGTTCTTCTCTCCCACCTTTGCTCTCTCTGACCTTTAATAACTAGAGAGTTCATAGAACATAATACCTCGTGCAGTGTTCAGGTCCATAGGCTACTTCACTTTTAATAAAATAATGATTTTAAACACGTTGACTGCGACTATGAGTATACTCGTAGTGCTGGGTGTACCACGATGAGTACTCTCGGAGAAATTATTACGCTATTATATTGTAAACAGCATATGCTGCCATGCCAGACATCACAACAAAGGATCTGTCTGCTGGCAGTTCGGTGAACATAAATATTTGTAATGATCAGGATCATTATTGTCAGTCTCCATGAGAAGTTCATCAGCATTCATACATATGCCATTTTGAAGGGCAATGACAAGTAGCCCAAAAAAGAAAGAACACGTGGCACTCAGCACACGAGATGTACCATGAGCAATGACGTAATACCAGTCAATTCAGTGCTAAAAATAGTCCTACCAGATAGCTCGTACCTGGCATACAAAATGAAAATCTTGGCCCACTGCCTGCTACGAGTTTTCTCACAACGTAAGATTTCCCCAGCAATGGGTAAGAAATTAACTTAGATTTTCTGCTCATAGAAGGGTAAAATTTGGAAATAAAGTATATGCACATGCATACTTGGTTTGTGAGTGGGAGTGGTGTATACCACAAGAGGTGACGTTTAACTGTCTTGTTAAAGATATTTTTTTAAATCCAGAAGTTTAACGCTACTGAAGCAGTCTTATACTTCACCTTCTACACTAATAAGATGTTCTTGAGTCACAGTTTAGAAGATGGAGGCATTATTTATCACCATAGATGTATATAGTCATATGGCAGCTTCCTCTGCACCTCTTCGTCTTCTTCTTCACACCCGATGGCAAAAATATTATCTCACTCCTCTCTGCGCATGTGCGATCAGAACTAATTCAGAGCCAAAGTTGTCTTTCTATTTATGGTATCTGCATTATATTCTTTCCATTTTTATATCTTCTCCTCTTTCTCCTCTCCCCTCTCTCCCCTCTCTCTCCTCTCCCCTCTCTCTCCTCTCTTGCCTCTCCCCTCTCTCTCCTCTCTTGCCTCTCCCCTCTCTCTCCTCTTCCCTCTCTCTCCTCTTCCCTCTCTCTCCTCTCTCGTCTCTCTCTCCTCTTCCCTCTCTCTCCTCTTCCCTCTCTCTCCTCTCTCGTCTCTCTCTCCTCTTCCGTCTCTCTCCTCTCCCCTCTCTGTCTCTCCTCTCTGTCTCACTTCTTTGCTCTCTGTGTCTCCTCTCTGTGTCTCCTCTCTGTGTCTCCCCTCTGTGTCTCCCCTCCGTGTCTCCCCTCTGTGTCTCCTCTCTGTGTCTCCTCTCTGTGTCTCCTCTCTGTGTCTCCTCTCTGTGTCTCCCCTCTGTGTCTCCCCTCTGTGTCTCCCCTCCGTTTCTCCTCTCTGTGTCTCCTCTCCGTGTCTCCTGTCCATCTCCCCTCTCCATCTCCCCTCTCCATCTCTCCTCCCTGTCTCCCCTCCCTCTCTTCCTTCTCTCCCATCTCTCTCCTCTCTCTCCTCTCTCTCCTCTCTCTGCTCTCTCTCCTCTCTCTCCTCTCTCTGCTCTCCTCTCTTCCTTCTCTCCCATCTCTCTCCTCTCTCTGCTCTCTCTGCTCTCTCTCCTCTCTCTGCTCTTTCTCCTCTCTCTGCTCTTTCTCCTCTTTCCCCTCTCTCTGCTCTTTCTCCTCTCTCTGCTCTCTCTGCTCTCCCTCCTCTCTCTGCTCTTTCTCCTCTCTCTGCTCTCTCTGCTCTCTCTCCTCTCTCTGCTCTCTGTCCTCTCTCTGCTCTCTCTCCTCTCTCTCTCCTCTCTTTCTCTCCTCTCTCACCTATCTCTCTCCTCTCGTCCCTCTTTCCCCTCTTTCTCATCTCACTCTCTTCTCTTTCTTCCCTCTCTCTGTCTGTGCCTCTACTTCTCTCCCCTCCCTCCATCCTGACCAAAAAATGGAACATGCTGCTTCTTTGCTTGACGCTCAGCATTTAAAAATGGATGGAGCATGGACAAACAACCAGGGGAAGGCAACCATTGTGCACGCTTGATGGGCCTGATAGCCTACTCTTGGGTCAAAGTTCATTGTAAGGGAACTCATAATATCATTATATTGTATTGAAGATCATTCCTTCCATCTATGCAAAATCTTTTTCTCTTTTTTTTATCCCACACAATCCCATTAATAATACTCTGTGGAATTGTGCATATGAAAGAATAATTCATCAATTGTTTTTATTAATGTCATTGGTGTTATTAATCTCTCTGCTTCATTCGGGTTCCCCTCTGTTCGTGTGCCCGATTCGGGTTCGTGTGCCCGAACCCTGGTGTTGGGCTAGCGGTTAGGGTGCTGGCTTGGGATCCTAGGATCCTGGGTTCGAATCCCGGTCGATCGCTGAATTAACGCCAGGGGGGTTGACTCAGCCTGTCATCCTTCCGAGGTCGGCTAATTGAGTACCAGGTCACTGGTAATTCCCTGTTTGTCGTTAAAGGCGGCAAAAAGGGTTGGCGTCAGGAAGGGCATCCGGCCGTAAAACATTGCTTCAAAAAGGGGACCAAAAAACAACAACCACGGTTCCCGAAAAAGGCCAACCCCCGCTTTGCGGGGAAAAATGGCCTCTAAAGGTGGTTTATTGGTGTTATTAATGCTGTTGTTATTGCTGTTGTAAAATTCACAATTCCCATTGGTTTGTTGACGAGGTGACATTTTGTGGTGAGGAAACTTCTACCTCAGCGATAAAGTCAACCATCAGAATTACCGCATTTGGTTCCCGAACTAGAATGATTAAATCTTTCACATATCAACTTGTACCAGCAAGACGAAGCTCCCTGCCACTATGCTTCGCATATGCGACGGTTGTTGAATGATGTTTTCCCAGATAAGTGGATTGGTAGACGTGGACCAATTTCTTGGCCACCTTGCTCGCTTGACCCCATTGGACTACATTTTATGGGGCCATGTAAAACTGTTGGTTAATCATCAAAACCATTCTTTGGATGAACTTAGCGCTGCAATCACAACTTCATTAAATTACTCAGCAGCAATTGGAGAACGCTTTCAACAAGATGGAACATCAGATTGAATGATGTTTTATGAAACGTGGTGATTATATTGAAGCCTAAAAAATTCTACTGTATTGAGTATAAACTTTATAAAGTATGCCTTCATGCATTTATAGCTTGTTTCTCTCACATGTACATCAAAAGTCAAAAAAAAATTCCAGCTTGCACTAGGACTTTATGTGGCTTGCTGCTCCTTCAGGTTAGGGGGTTGAATACATGATTTAACCGACTATGTTTGCATGGTCACAAGTAAACAAATGTGTGGGATGTCACCCTGAGGAGGCCAAAATGGTAAAGCCTTGGTTGACGGCTCCAGAGGCCTTTACTTGTGACCTTTAAAATCCTTGGTCTTTAAAAAATAGACTCGAGTGTGGCTTGCGGAAGCCATCCGTAATCTGAAGTGAAGCGGTGTGCATGCTGCTATTATTACTATATTAATTATTATTATGAGCACATGGTGGGTGATTGATGTCATGTTGCCTTTTATCGGCCAGAAGGGCATGTTTTATTTACATATACACATACATATAAAGTACAGCTAATATATAATGCTAATTATAACCACTGACTGACTGACTGACTCACTGACTGATATTAAAGTTTGGTAGCTTCCGGGTGTCAAGGAAAGCTGAAATTTGGCGAGCTGATGGACATCGAAGCCGGTACACCGGGAAAAATCACAGAACCATCGGAAAGCGTCTGTAAATGAATATTTCCAAAAAGAACCATAAACGCGTCAATAAAAAATATGATAAAATAAAGCTCAATCTATTTTTAGCATTTGAAAATTGTAATTTTTACAACAGTAAACTGTCAAATAACCATGACAATAATTTTCGTAAATGAAAAAAGCAAAAGCGTAAAAAAACTGCAAAAGTGTTTGCAAAAACAAACCTCAATCGATATCTAGCATTAACATCGACATTATTTATTATGTATATCTTCCGGTATGCACCTATGTCTCCTGTGTGTATGTCCCGAAGGAGTTTTTGTTTCTGAAATTTTAAGAAATTTTTTTTTGGAAAATGTTTGAAAAAACTTCTTTTTTTTTCAGTGAGCTGATCCACACTCGTGTGTGTGTGTGTGTGTGTGTGTGTGTATATATATATATATACATATATATATATATATGTGTGCAGTGTCTGTGTTGTCTTGACATTGAACTACTCCCTCAAACTTTTGTGAAATCGTACCAAACTTCTGGTATGCACCTATCTCTCCCGTGTGTATGTCCTAAGGGTAATTTTTATTGAAGTTTTTTTTTTTTTAAGGAAGTATTTTTAGGAAAAAAAAATTGAACAAAAATTATTTTTCCAACTTAAATCTTCAACTCCAATTGTTTATAAAATGTAATATCACGTATATTACAAATACATTTGTGCAAAATAATTGTTTGTATTATGATTGGTGTAAACCATGACAAAACAGCAACTCAGGTACAGTCATCTTTCTATATATCTACATACCTGGGCAGTGTCTGTGTTGTCACTGAAGTACTCCCTCAAACTTTTGTTTCTGTGGTTGTGAAGTGTTTTTAATAACGTGGTGGTGAGGTGTTTTGAATTACTTGGTGGTGAGGAGTTTTGAATTATGTGGTGGTGAGGTGTTTTGAATTACTTGGTGGTGAGGTGTTTTGAATTACGTGGTGGTGAGGTGTTTTGAATTACTTGGTGGTGAGGTGTTTTGAATTACTTGGTGGTGAGGTGTTTTGAATTACGTGGTGGTGAGCTGTTTTGAATTACTGGGTGGTGAGGTGTGTTGAATTTTGTGGTGGTGAGGTGTTTTGAATTATGTAGTGGTGAGTTGTTTTGAATTATGTAGTGGTGAGGTGTTTTTAAATTACGTGGTGGTGAGGTCGTTTGAATTACGTGGTGGTGAGGTGTTTTGAATTACTTGGTGGTGAGGTGTTTTGAATTATGTGGTGGTGAGGTGTTTTGAATTACTTGGTGGTCAGGTGTTTTGAATTACGTGGTGGTGAGGTGTTTTGAATTACTTGGTGGTGAGGTGTTTTGAATTACTTGGTGGTGAGGTGTTTTGAATTACGTGGTGGTGAGATGTTTTGAATTACTGGGTGGTGAGGTGTGTAGAATTTTGTGGTGGTGAGGTGTTTTGAATTATGTAGTGGTGAGTTGTTTTGAATTATGTAGTGGTGAGGTGTTTTGAATTACGTGGTGGTGAGGTCGTTTGAATTACGTGGTGGTGAGGTGTTTTGAATTACGTAGTGGTGAGGTGTTTTGAATTTCGTGGTGGTGAGGTGTTTTGAATTACTTGGTGGTGAGGTGTTTTGAATTACGTCGTGGTGAGGTGTTTTTAGTTTCGTGGTGGTGAGGTGTTTTGAATTACATGGTGGTGAGGTGTTTTGAATTACGTGGTGGTGAGGTTCGCGAATTACGCGAATTGCGTGGTGGTGCGGCCCAAATTTCCAAATTCTCGAATTACGTGGTGGTGAGGTGTAATCGACCCAAACTTCCAGTCTGCGCCTACCATCCCAGTATGTGCTGAGTATGTGCTGTTATTTTCCAGTATGAGGGGTTTTTTTTTTTTTGTTTGTTTTTTTTCAACCTAAATCTTCAACCTAAATTGCATATAAAAATGGAATATCACAAACACTACAAATAATTTTTTGCAAAATAATTGTTTGTATTACGATTGGTGTAAATCATGACAACACAGAAACTCAGGTACAGTCATTATCCTCAGCTAAAACAAGCCCGTTCATCTGTATCAACGCGTGGAAAGGCAAGCGTAGTGAGCCGAGCCAAGCTAGTACATATATATATATATATACATATATATATATACAGTCACGTGAAAAAGTAAGTACACCCCATGTAAAGTTTTGACTTTTTCAACATATTTCAACATACAGCTATTTGATCTTCATTTCAACAATATTGAGAGATAAAGGTGTTATAATATAACAAATATCATGAAACATTTACATTTTGTAGTCCTTTGTATAATTTAAATAAACATAAATGCAAATTTCGCATGTGGAAAAAGTAAGTACACCCTTGGCTCTAATAGGTGGTATTGCCCCCTTTGGCAGAAACAACCTCAAGTAGGCGTTTCTTATAACTGTCTACCAGTCTCTGACATCGACTGGGAGAAATTTTTTCCCACTCCACGCAGAATTCTTTCAGCTATGCAATGTTTGAGGGGTTTCTTGCATGCACAGCTCGTTTCAAATCCCCCCACAACATCTCGATGGGATTTAGATCCGGGCTTTGACTTGGCCATTCCAGAACCCTCCATTTCTTTCTTTTCAGCCATTCCTTGGTGGATTTACTGGTATGTTTAGGGTCATTGTCATGTTGTAAACTCCACCTTCGGTTGAGCTTCAACTTTCTGACAGATGACCTCACATTATCCTCAATCGCCCTCTGGTACAATAAAGAATTCATAGTGGATTCTATGATGGTGAGCTGCCCAGGCCCTGATGCAGCAAAGCTGCCCCAAACCATAATATTTCCACCACAATGTTTTACAGTTGGTATCAGGTTCTTGTGGTCAAATGCTGTCTTTATTTTTCGCCAAACATGTCTTCTGGTACTGTGGCCAAATAGCTCGACCTTTGACTCATCTGTCCAGAGCACATTGTTCCAGAAGTGCTGGTCTTTTCCCAGGTCTTCATTGGCAAACTTTAGTCTTGCCCTGATGTTCTTTCGGGACAGGAAAGGTTTCCTCCTGGCACGCCTCCCATGTAGATCAAATTTATGCAGCCTCTTTCTAATGGTAGACTCGTGCACTTTGACATCAACAGTGCCAAGAGCTACATGTAGGTCCCGTGATGACATTGTGGGGTTCTTAGAGACTTATTTCAGCATCTTGCGGTCTACTCTCGGGCTGAACTTGCTGGGGCGGCCTGGCCTGAACAAGTTGTCAGTTGTTTGGAATCTTCTCCACTTGTAGATGATCTTCCGGACAGTCGAATGATTGATTTCAAATTGTTTGGAGATCTTTTTAAATCCCTTCCCAGACTCATAGGCATCTATAATCTTCTTTCTGAAGGCCTCAGAGAGCTCTTTTGATCTAGGCATGGTGATGCCGCACACTTCAACAACAAAGAGCAAACTAAACTAAATGTCTCAGGTTTAAATAAGACAGGTTCCTCCAAGATCCTCTCCAACGATGTTCTAATCATTTGCACCTGAGCTGGTGCACCTGATTCTAATTTTAGGTATTTGAAGTAGTGATAAATGTAGGGGTGTACTTACTTTTTCCACATGCGAAATTTGCATTTATGTTTATTTAAATTATACAATGGACGGCAAAATGTAAATGTTTCATGATATTTGTTATATTATATCACCTTTATCTATCAATATTGTTGAAATGAAGATCAAATAACTGTATGTTGAAATATGTTGAAAAGGTCAAAACTTTACATGGCGTGTACTTACTTTTTCACGTGACTGTATATATATATATATATATATATATATATATATATATATATATATATATATATATATATATATATATATATATATATATATATATATAGATAGATATATATATATATATATATATATATATATATATATATATATATATATATACATACATACATATATACATATATATTGTTGCGGATATGAGATTGGCCTCCATCCATATCCGCTTGTAAATATTCCCCTATTTCCCCAATACTTCCCAACTATCCCCAATCCCCCATTCCCTAGTCCCATTTTCTGTAAACAACACTCTGTAGACCCGACCTTCCCCTATTTCCCCCATTAAATGTCGCATCCAGGTCCACCGCATCTCACGTAGACAACTATAGGACATCTTGCTAGTTATTCTTAGTCTATGTCAGTTAAGGACTCGTTTCCATTAATTCTGACTCTTCGTTGCACCAGAATGTGATTGTATGGCACCGTTAGAAAGTTTAGGACCTCCCAATACCTCCCCGCAGCTCTTCCTCATGGTACAACAACAACAACAACAACAGCGGCGGCGGCGCGGGGAGTGTGCGTCCTCACTCCAGCTTGGTTAGCCGCCATTGAACATGTGCTCCGACAGGGTTACCACGCAGGGGCTCGCTGTCAGCTCCTCGTCAAGGGCGGAGCCCGGTAACCCCCCGCACCCAATAGAAGCGGCGGACCGATTCCATCTGGGGCGGAGACAACGAGCCGAGGGCGTGTCACTCCCCGCTGAGCATGCGCAGGAAGAGGGAGGTGACGTCAGATGCGCCCTCAGCTTGGAGAGAGAAGACGCCACCTCCGAGCGCTGAAATACCTCCCCGCATCTCTGGACCGGACCGTGTTGATTCTGCCCCTGAGCCAAGGTGCACCTTGTGCTATCGACTGCCTGTCCTTCCCTGCCATCAATCCCCGTGTAAGTCAGTCTTGTCCCGTTTGTCTGTGGTCTGTCGGGGATAGATAAGACTGTGTCTAAGTGCCCATCTTTTCTGTGCTTTACCTCTTACCTTGTAATCTACCCGTTTTCTGCATCACCAATTATATCCTCCTCCGGAGGTCTTGAGAACTGTACCCCCTTGTGTCGTTTCATTAATCCCAGCCGTTGTGTCCTTTCCTTCATTGATTTAGCATAGCGCGATTTGGTCAACGTCGGGCGGGATCGGGTTCTAATCGGGGAGTAACTGTTCGGACGCGGTAATACCAAACCGCTCGGTAAACTAACATCTAAAACCGCGTCTGTAACAATTGGTTGTCAGGAGTTGGATTCGGACCTGGGACTAAATTTGTTAGGCCCAAATTTTGGAACACCAATTGTGTTATTAAGTAACAATTGGTGTCGGGAAGTGGGATTGGACCCGAAGCGCGCTTCACGCGCTCGAAATTATTAACGGCGAAATTTGATTTTGTTTTACAAAAATAAAAACCCGAATTTTGAAAGTCGCGCTATGGCGGATCAAGACGGCTGGGTTCCGGTAGAGGAGAGTGAGGCAGGGTCGATCCAGGACCAAATTGAGGGACAAGAGGAGAGCGAAGCAGTGAGGGCGGCAGGTTCGCAAAATGGCGCCTCGCACATGGCTGCGGCGGCCGCACCCGCTGCACAAGTGGGAGGGATGGCCCAAATGCAGGCCCTCATGGAGCAATTTATGGCGCAAATGCAGGCGTCCCTCAACCTGCAGAAGGACGATATGAGAGCTAATAGTGAGCAAAGGAGGGCTGATAGTGAGCGATTGGGTGAGCGATTGGAGGGCCAAATGGGGGTAATGGGGAACCGGATGGATGCTCAGGGTGAGCGATTGGAGGGCCAAATGGGGGTAATGAGGGACGAAGCGAGAGGTACCGGTGAGGCGTTAGACAATGGGATAAAAGAGGTAAAGAATGGGTTAATGGGGGTAGAAAACAGAATGGCCGCTCAAGAGAATCAAATGGAAGGGATGCAAAAGGGGTTAGAGGGGTTAGAAAACAGTATGGAAGGAAAATTGAGGGACATGAGGGACCAAGCGGAAAGGGAAGTTAAACAAATGGGGCAGCAGATAGAGGGGGTCAGAATGGGGGTAGAAACTAAATTGGATGCTCACAGGGAGGAAATGGAGCAGATGAGGGTGGCATCTGGGCAGGAGATGCAAGTGATGGGAGAAGAGATCAGAAGAGGGGTGAGTGAGGAGGTCGGAGGAGTGCGCGAGGAGGTGAGGCACTGTAAGGAGCGCATGGAGAAGGAGGTGAGAAAGGGGACTGTAAAATTGCAAGGTGGTATAGAGGAGTTGACGCTGGGAGTAGAACAGCTGACGGAGGGACAAAAAGAACTAACGGAGCAGGTTCAAAGGAACACAGCGGTAATAGGAGGGTTAAAAGCGACACAAAATGACCTAAACAATGACTTGATAGCGACACAGAGGCAATGTCAGATGGTACGTGAGGGACTGACAACGAGGTTGCACGAGGTGACAGAGGTAATGGAGACAAAGGACCGGCAGGTGAGGACGCACATGGAAACGGTCACGGTAGCCTTAGAGGACGAACTTGAGGAGACGTACCGGGAAATAAAAGAGGTGAAGCAGAAATTAGAAGAAGTGGAAGAAGGGGTGAGCGAAATTAAGAAGCGACGGAGAGGGGATAAGAAAGAGATAAAAGAGGAAGTAAAAGAATTGGTCCAAAGTCTGTGTTCGAATCGTGATGATGTGCTCATTAACCGGATGAGGGATTCGCAGGTGATGGAGGAGAAGCGAAGAGGAAGAGGACCCGGTGTAAGTGGTGACCAATATGGTCGTGCGTATGATGCGCCAGGTGATTTAATGAGCTTGGGGGTCGAGATGGACCCGGGTGTTCGTGAGAGGCCGTTGGTGAAGTGTGCGACAGGTCTGGTGTGCGAAAAAGGAGGTGTGCGAGAAAGTCCGACTCTGGGGTGTGTGAGGAAAAAGTGCGTGCCAAGGAATGAGGGTGCTGTCGAGAGTGAGTCGGTCGTAGCGCGTGTGCGAGGGAGCACATGGAAGCGAGTAGTGAGGAGTGTTACGGAGGGTGTAAAGGGAGAATGCACGCCTGTGGTGAGTGTTACAGAGGATGTAACGGGAGAGGGTGTGCGAGAAAGATGTGTAACGGACGGGTGCATGAGGAAAGAGTGCGCTGTCGAGAGTAAGGGTGAGTGCGCTGTCAAGAGTGGAGGTGAGAGTAGTAAGAGTGACACGGAGCGTGAGTTGGTTGTGACAGGTGAGAAAGGAAGCACACCTGGAATGGTAGAGCGTGTGTGGGAATGCACACTCGAGTTGGTCGTGAGGCACGTGGTTGGGTGTGCGAGTGAAAGCACACCTGTGATTGTCACAGAGGAGGTGACCGAGGAAGGGGCGCGAAGAGGTGTGTTGGTGAGGTGTGCGACCGACGAATGTGTGCCAAAGTGTTCGGTGGTCAGGTGTGTGACCAAGGCTGTGAGTGGAATGAGTGTACCTGGGTGTGTAAGGAAAGGTACGAGGAGCATGGGAACAGCTGGAGGTATGAGCAAGAAAGGGGTAGCGTATGCGTGTAAGCATCCAGGTGAAGCATCGACGGTAACCGGGTTAGAGGTTAGAACGACTTATAGCCGAATCGGGCCCTCGGTGCGCGTCGGGCAGCTTCACGTGCCGCGAGGACCAGCGGGGATCCGAACCATGGCGGTTTCGAAAGAACCGCCGTACGCGATCCACGCTGGGCCTCGCTTTGAACGGCCGCGTCCGTGCTCCACTAGGCGGAGCTGGCAGCCCGATAGGAAGGGTCGTCATGGCGACCACTTTTTGGTGAGACGTGCCGGCAGGTCGAGATCGGGACATTGGATGGCTCCGTGCCGAGATGGTGCGTGGGACCTCGGCCCGGGTAAACCTCCTTCCCTGCACCGAATGCGGGACGTATCCAGCCGCTGGCACCAAACAACCCGCATGCATGGCTTGACTGTACGAAGCCGAGCAGTAGAAGTGAATTGGCGCACCGAGAGGCATTAGTAAGTAGACGGGTGATGAGGATAGTGTTTTGGCCCCGAAATTAGAAAAAAAGCAAAATTTGATGTTGGTACGGTGATTGGCAGATGAAATGACAAATTTTTGATTTGTTGGATTTGGACGAGCGAAATTGATAGTAGGACCTCCCCGATGTGGTGGGATGGCAAATCCACCATCCCTCACAGACACGTGGGGCAAATGCGCTATAGTTTATGGGGTGTATGGCAGTGGAAACTAGCCCGGGTGGGTTAGGATATATCGTGTGTAGGGATCTAGCGAAGATGACATTAGGTAACGTTAAGGTTAGTTAGTGACAAGGATACCTGTAGTGGGGACGCAGGTAGATTAGTGTGGATTATAATGACGAGGGAGCGCAATAGTTTAAAGGGACGACTGGGAAGCGCAAGTTTCAGAGGGGAGTAGTTAGATGAGATGATGCTGTGTGAGAACTGGACAGGTGTGTGGAGCAGTGAGGGAGTAGTGAGTGTTGTGGATCAGCGCGAATGCGCTTGGGGAGAGAAGGGTGCAGGTGGCACCAGGTGTGAGAGCACAGGTGTGCAAGTACAGGTGTGTGGAATACATGGAGTAAGTGGTACGGAGTGGTGTGCATGGTGCGAAGGTGTGGATGGGGAAAGAGTGGACCCCTTTTCACGAGTACACGGGGTGGGTAGTTTAAAGAATAGTTAGAAGGTATAGGTAAATTGTGGTTGGATATTGGCATTTGTGGTGTGGTTGCAGAATGGTATTGTGGATGGGTGCATTAGTGTTGTGGAAATGGCTGGGCGTGTAGCCTGTTAGTGTGTGTAGTTGGTTTGGGCACTCCACCACTGTGAGGATGTCGGCCAGGTGAGGCCGCAGGTGGGCTCTGGGAGCCGTTAGTGTCAGTGGGTGCCTGAGGATCCCGGGTGTGGATCGGGCAGCCCGTGCCAGAGAGGGCACTGAGGGGGTGAGAGTGCGAGAGGGCCTTCCCTAGTTAGTTAGGTTAGGGTGAGGAGCAGGTAAGCTCGGGTGGCAACTACAGTGGTGGAGGTGTGCAGGTGGGTAGACCTGCTGGGAGAGCTACACGTCACAGCCCAGAAATTGTGCGAGAGCACCGAGTGTTGAATCGGGGGAGTGAGACCCCAAATTGAGAAGCACCACAGTTTGGTCAATGGGAATTGGTTTTTAGAACCCATAGTGTAAGTTGGCCAATGGATTGGCAGGGAAAGACCCCGGGTAATGTAAAGTTGTTAAAGTCATTTAGGAAATAGTTAGGATTGATGAACCTGTCGCACCATACGCAGCCACTTACCTGAGGTGATGAGGATGACTCCACACCTGTGTTCCTTTGTTCTGTGTTGCAGGAAATAAGAATTGCTGGTTGGATTGGTGAGACGCATCACGACGTGGATGAGACATTGGGGTGATTCCATCTCTCCCTCCTTAGGAGGGACTGATGATGAATTGGTGATGGCAAATTTTGATGTTGAGTTGGAGATGGCAGATTTGGATGAGAGTTGGAAATGGCAAATTTGATTGGTTAGGAGGGAGAGAAGACGAATTTGGTTTATGGGAGGAACGGGGAAGACAGTAGGGACGTTTGTTGATGTGTAAAGTAGATGTTTATGGGTAGTGTTGTGTTTTGTGGATCCCGTAAGGGGTAAGGGAGGGGCAATGTAGGTTACCTGGTGGGGGGGGGGGGGGGCGTACGGTAGGAACGTACCTGTCTCACCTGGTTCCCATGTGCCCCCAGTGTGCATTACCTTGTATTGCGTGCACTTTTGCGCCCTTACCACCTTACTCACTTGTCTTATTTTTGTCTCCCACCTCCGAGGATCTGGCTTTGGGGCAGAGAGAGAGGAGAGAGAGGTGCTGGCTCTGCAGTTGTGGGCCTGTACTTTCGCTGCTTGCTGCCTGGATCGATACACCATATGGACCGCAATTTTTGTGGCCGCCCACCATGGACCGCAGTTCTTTTGCGGGCAAGCACCACCCGTGGATGGACCTCTGGGTCAACGTGGCACCTATGCCATACAGGTGAACCACTTATAGTTGGCCCCCCTGACGGCCACAATTTAGAAATGGACGCGGTTGGCGCCTTTCTTTATTTCTAAGGAAGCCGAAAGGCCAAGTGCTCCATGAAGGCAAGACCAGCGGCAGAACATCGGCCGGCTGCGACACCACCGGTGACTATGAACACTTTATTGGTGCACCGGATGGTGCTGACTGTGTGTAGGGGGTGGTGCTTTTGGTGCTTGGATGGGGTGCTCTGCACATTATTAAAGGCCGTAGGGCCACAGGGCACTCGTGGGTTGGTGTATCGATGCTGGCATGCGTGCTCTCTCTATGCATAACATCTGCATGTGTTCCTCAAAGAACAGGTCCTGGATCGTAGTGTAAATATCAGTGTAGTCTTGTATAAATGATGCTCCCTACCGGCTGTATGTTTAGTTTGAGGATTCTTTCCGCGATTCGGTTATCCTGTGGGTGTGTTTCTGTGAGGAGAAGGGTGCAACGTCGCAGGGGGACATATTTACTCATTTGTGAACATCTGTAAAACTGTCGCACTCAGGGTTGAGTTAATAGTAGAGAGAACTACATCTGAGTGCCACACTAAAGTAAGTAAAAATTTATCGGGTCGGGACGCCCCGAGGTAGAGAAGGGTGCAATGTTGCGGATATGAGATTGGCCTCCATCCATATCCGCTTGTAAATATTCCCCTATTTCCCCAATACTTCCCAACTATCCCCAATCCCCCATTCCCTAGTCCCATTTTCTGTAAACAACACTCTGTAGACCCGACCTTCCCCTATTTCCCCCATTAAATGTCGCATCCAGGTCCACCGCATCTCACGTAGACAACTATAGGACATCTTGCTAGTTATTCTTAGTCTATGTCAGTTAAGGACTCGTTTCCATTAATTCTGACTCTTCGTTGCACCAGAATGTGATTGTATGGCACCGTTAGAAAGTTTAGGACCTCCCAATACCTCCCCGCAGCTCTTCCTCATGGTACAACAACAACAACAACAACAACAGCGGCGGCGGCGCGGGGAGTGTGCGTCCTCACTCCGGCTTGGTTAGCCGCCATTGAACATGTGCTCCGACGGGGTTACCACGCAGGGGCTCGCTGTCAGCTCCTCGTCAAGGGCGGAGCCCGGTAACCCCCCGCACCCAATAGAAGCGGCGGACCGATTCCATCTGGGGAGGAGACAACGAGCCGAGGGCGTGTCACTCCCCGCTGAGCATGCGCAGGAAGAGGGAGGTGACGTCAGATGCGCCCTCAGCTTGGAGAGAGAAGACGCCACCTCCGAGCGCTGAAATACCTCCCCGCATCTCTGGACCGGACCGTGTTGATTCTGCCCCTGAGCCAAGGTGCACCTTGTGCTATCGACTGCCTGTCCTTCCCTGCCATCAATCCCCGTGTAAGTCAGTCTTGTCCCGTTTGTCTGTGGTCTGTCGGGGATAGATAAGACTGTGTCTAAGTGCCCATCTTTTCTGTGCTTTACCTCTTACCTTGTAATCTACCCCTTTTCTGCATCACCAATTATATCCTCCTCCGGAGGTCTTGAGAACTGTACCCCCTTGTGTCGTTTCATTAATCCCAGCCGTTGTGTCCTTTCCTTCATTGATTTAGCATAGCGCGATTTGGTCAACGTCGGGCGGGATCGGGTTCTAATCGGGGAGTAACTGTTCGGACGCGGTAATACCAAACCGCTCGGTAAACTAACATCTAAAACCGCGTCTGTAACAATATATATACAGACTTGGCATTTAATATGTAATATTTTTTTTTTCTTGACTTGGGTTTACTTTCTTAACTCAGTATATCAATCTGGTGAGTTTCTTTTACACTTTGGTGATTTATTTGTTAAAAGAACCATGTCACTGATTGTCTGTCGCAGCAAGTAGTCAACAACAGGATTATATCAGAGGTGGCGTGGCAAAATGTATGGACAGGTGCTCGACAATGCTGTTTGTCATGGAGTGGTGGCTTTACGAAATTACGGCATGAAACAGCATGCTATTGCTCGGCAGTATGGCATAACTCACGGTCAGGTGTCAAAGATCCTGAAACGAAATGCTCAGAGGGTGTCCCATCTCCAATACCGAGGCCAGGACGTCCCCGCAGAACCACAAGGAGGGATGATCGCCAGCTGCACCGGTTAGTCCGCAATGGCCGTACCAAGTCAGCTAATCGGCTTGGGGCTGAGTGGCAGCCACTGGCAAATGTGCCTGTATCCAGAAGGCTATTCAACCAACGACTGGTTCAAGCAGGCTATCGTGCCAGGCGTCCCCTGAGAAAGCCATGCCTGACCAGACAACACTGCCAGCGCCGATTGCAGTGGGCCAGAGACCACCGTCAATGGCAGCCAGGACACTGGAATCACGTGATCTTCAGTGACGAGTCTAGATTTCTGGTCTATCGTCAAGATGGCCGCGTCCGAGTGCGCAGACAAGTGCATGAAGCCTACAACAAAGATTGTATAGTGCCAAGACTCCAAGCTGGAGGTTGTGGGGTGACCGTTTGGGCTGCTTTTGATGCAGGGGGCAAAACTGACCTGGTTGTTCTGAATGGAAACCTGAACCAGTTCAAGTACAGGGCCATTCTGGAAGAAACATTGCTTCCATTTGCTCGTGCAGCCTTTCGAGGAAACTTTGTCTTCCAAGATGACAATGCATGGCCTCATCGTGCTCGCATGATCCAACACTTTCTTGCTGACTGTGGTGTAGAGCATATGGAGTGGCCTGCCATGTCCCCGGATATGAATCCGATAGAGAACTTGTGGGCAGACTTAACGCGTCAAATCGACCACTTGGACCAGCAGCCAACCTCTCTGCGTGAATTGCAGCAGACTGTTGTCACTGCATGGCAAGCGGATCCTGTCCAAACCTTGGCAAATCTCGTGAACAGCATGCCTCAACGTGTACGTGCTCTCCTGGATGCTCGTGGGGGTTACACGAAGTACTGAACTGTAATTTTACTGTCCGTAATCCCAGTCGTAATTTAACTTTTGTTTTCGTTAAAAAAATTTTTGGCTAATGTGCAAAATAAAGAGATACTTCTGGAAAACGCACAGAAGTTTAACACAGTACTGTCCATGAATTGAGTTCGATATCAGTTTACATCACTTTCAAGGATCAATTTATTTATTTCGAAATGTCAAATGTGGTTTTTGTTTCTTTTAAAGGTCACATTAACAAAATCTAGAATAATTTCAACATAATTCCAATGAACTTTTGGTTCTAAGTCATCTTGAAAAGTAAGTTCACCCCCAGAAAAAAAAAATTCCATATTAAATGCCAAGTCTGTATATATATATATATATATATTTATATATATATATATATATATATATATATATATATATAAATATAATATATATAATATATATAATTATATATAATATTTATAATTATAGATTGCAAAGCAGTAACATAAATCTTCAAATTCAATTGTTAATCAAAATGTAATGTCACATATGTTACAAATACATTTATGCAAAATAAATGTTTGTGTTATGATTGGTGTAAATCAGGGCACAACAGCAACTTACATACAGTAATATTATGTATATATATATATATATATATATATATATACATATATATATATATATATATACATATATATATATATATATATATATATATATATATATATATGCATGCATATATATATATATATATATATATATATATATATATATATATATATATATATATATATATATATATATATATATATATATATGTACAGGCAGTCCCCGCCATTCGCGGTTCCGCTATTCGCGAACATTTCTATTTTGGAAAAGTGTCCCACAAATTCACGGTTTTTTTTCTATTCGTGGCTGTGTTCCGTCAAATCGTGTTTTTTCCCAATATTTGCAGCCATGCTCCACAAATTCTCGGTTTTTCAAGGGGCGCAAAAGAAAATTTCATGAGCCGCTAGCTTGACACATTTATAAAAACCCATCTTTCACCAGCCTTGCATAAAGCAGCTGGACATACGTATGCAAAAAACGTCTTATACAAGCGATAGCATGACCTGCTTATGCAGTACCGTGTAGAACATTCACTGCTGTGTGATTTGCGTTTTCATGGCTTTCGCAGGCGCGAATTTTAGCCACACTACAAGCAAGCTTCGCGGGATATCCCACTAGATGTGTAAACAAGTCAACTCCGCAAATTATAGAATGCAAACGCTTCATTAAATCAATTACAGTTTGCAATTTACGGTAAAGCATGATCAGAGATCTTACGCAATGAAAACGCTTCGGGGGATGGTCCATCAGCGACGAAAACATGTCAACCCCGCAAATTATAGAATGCAAACGCTTCATTAAATCTATTTTTGAAATTAGCATATACGTTCAATACGGCATCATCCCATCATCCGATAACATCCCGCACAAACCTGGTGTTGTCGTTTTATTTTTAGTTTGTAAGCATTTTTTATGAAACTGTAATCATGTGCATTTGCGGTGTAAAACATTTTAAACTTTAAAAAAATCCTGTATGAATCAGGAACTGCCGGGAACCTATAACATATCCCCTTTTCCCCATTGAAACAATGCTGCGGCATACATTCATGGGATTTTCATCGATCTTCTCGGATTTTCGTCGACATTCGTGGGTTTTGTCTCACCATTTCCGGGACTTTCATCAACCTTCGCGGATTATCGTCGACATTCTCGGGATTTGCCTTCCCATTCGCAGATTTTGCCTCGCCATTCGCGGTTTCTTCCTCTCTATTCACAGATTTTCGCAACTCTCGAACCTATCCCCCCTTTTCCATTGAAACAATGCCTTGCTATTTGCAGGTTTCGCTATTCACTGATTTTCCAGGAACGTATCCCCCGCGAATAGCGGGGTCCGACGGTATATATATATATATGGTGTTTATAAAGTCTCTATATATTTCAGAGAAATAAAGGGTAACTAAATAGATAGGGACTTTATAAAGTCCCTGTATTTACATATATCCATAAATACATACATACAGTATATATTTATTTTCTTAATGCTGCTGTTCCTCCCCCACCATCCTCCTCCCACCTCTAACAGCTTACCCCCACCTCCTCTTTTTGGTTTCATATTTTCAACTGCTGCTTAAATATTTCTGAATGATCAAGATCATCCATGCAAAACGTCACACTTTTCCATCAACTTTGAGGAAAACCAAAGTTTTGAACATGTGTGAACAATAACAATGGTTTAATACCGAAATATTGCACTGGATTACATCAAGGCTCTGCATCCTGAAAATAACATACCCCATGGGTGGTGTTGGTAAAACTCTGCGGACACCATGCGTTGGGCTCAAAGCAGGATAGTAGGCTTGTGGATCCAATTCTGAAAAGTGTTGTACTGTGCCTGTCGCAATTGGGCCTGGAACAACAGTCACATTGTGATATGAAGGATTTCAGAGGAATGGAAATAGATGATAAAGAATGGAAAAGAAAGAATTATATAAAGGCGAACAATACAAGCCCTTCTGGGATAGGGATGTTCACAATGTTAATATGATATTAAAAATAAACATAGGCAATTATGGACATGTATTGTAACCCTTAATGACCCCTAAATAAATTAATTTGACTCCCATAGTTCTTGTGAGGCTTGTAAAACCGCCAACTTTTTCTTGGCCTGTTTAGTGTCGATGGCTCATGCGGCTCAGAATCGAGGTTCATATACCAAATGTTTCGTATATGCTTTTGCCCATTGTCCACTAATGTCCTTGTAAATCACATGAATGTATACTGATCAGATAGATGTTTACTCGTGTCTCTGTCCTGCATGTGACTTATGTCAAAAGTCTATGAGTGTCAGGTGAATTTGAAAATAAATAATAAAAGTTTTTTTTTTGTGTTTTTTTTTCAGGAATTCCCCCCCACCCCCTCCCCACTTTCTCGTCACTTCTTTTACAAAGAGCCACGATACAAGTTTTTCATGTGTGCAGCAGAGGCTCCTACAATATGTCTCAGAGGTAGCATACTCGGCATCTCAGAATTTCCAAGTTTCAGCTAGTTCAATTCCCTCATAGAAAGAGTGGGATACGTTTTCAAGCTGCTCTCCTTGTGCTTTGCAGACAGAGTCTTGCATCACATCGCATGCTACATTTTGGACACAATCCAAGTCGCATTTTCTTGTGTTAGAAATTTCTCACAATGTCATTTATGCCAATGATGTCAAATAAACACTGCCTGTAACCTCCAGTCAGTTTTCATATTGTGCCTAAGATCACATTATATGGGAAAGCAGGCAATTCAGTAACGTTTGGCAATAACAAGTAATGGGTGTTTATATAATTAATTAGATTAATGAACAGGATTAAACAATTAAATTGATATATGTGGGGAAATTACATGCCCAGACCAGGGTCGCCCAGATAGCTCAGATGGCAGAGCACTGGTGCGGCTTTCCAGAGGACCTGGGTTCGATTCCTGGTCTGGTGCATGTAATTTCCCCACATATATCAATCTAATTGTTTAGCAGCCTGACTATATATGACCCTGTCATAGTGAAATGGCCTGATGAGCAAATGCGTGTGAAGATGTTTGATATGCGAGCACAATGATGTTACTGCAAAGATATTAAGGCATTTCTAATCTCGCTCATCAGCAACTTTGTCTTGCTGATTTTCAACATTTCTGTTCAAACCTGGCCCAAATCTGGTAAGTGGAACTGTGCAGCCGCATTACAAACGTGCTCGTAAAGATGGAGCAGAGAGCACAGACCCCGACACCAAAACAACCAACATAAGATATGGAATGCATTTTTAGACTGTGACAAATGCTTTTCGACCAATACAAGAGACCAGCCATTCAAGCACCGAACAATTATGGAGATCGAAGGTCCAAACTACAAAGGCTGCTTAAAAGCTTTGCCGCATGCACTAAATTTACACAAAAAACTTCACCAGTAACAATATTAAAGATAAAAGAGCATTGAAAAATGTATCCTAATTGACAAAAACACTCAGATAAATACGGGAAACTGATGGAGATTATACTCAAACATCCACTTCATTCATTGGTTTAAGGACTCATTTGCTCACTTTTTCTTCACATCTTTCTTACTTTTCACTTAATCACAAAATAACTCCAGTACTGACTTAAACAGTTCTAAAGGAAAGCCTGGTGTTGGCTTAACGGTTAGGGTGGCTGGCTTGGGATCCTAGGGTCTTGAGTTGAGAATCCTGGTCGGCTGTTGAATTAACACCAGGTGGGATTGACACAGCCTGTCATCCTTCCGGGGATGAGCAATGAGCACCAGCGTACTGGTAATAGGGGCACTGCATCAGCACCACAAACGCATCCTCGGCCAACGATGCTACATGTGGTGTTGTGCTGCATAAAAAAGAAGAAGAAGAGTTCTAGAGGAATAATTTATCTCAGAAGGTTTCCAATTTGAATTATGGTTACAACGATGTGGGTCCTCCTCTGCTCCTGGTGCTGAGCGTGAATCGTTTTGATACCGATTACATCGGACCTAGAGTGGCCTTCTCGACTAGGTTGCTTAGCTGTGCGATTGCACACGGTGACATCTTTCACGCAATACATAAAAAGCTGAAACTTCAACTGGTACAAAGCAAAAGAGAAGATAGTCATCAGGTGCTGCCTATTTTGTGTGCACCATTCAAGGCCAAGTTAAAGAGCTTCAAAGTTCACAACCACAAAGTAAATACAATGCATGATACAAAGTGGAGAGCACACAAAGTGGTAAGAAAAAAAAGATAACATAGGGAAACAAAAACAACCACCTAAAATGATTTTAAGAAACTATACAGACACTAAATAACACAGATCTCACATCTGAGTTGCAAGACGAATCTTACAAACAGATGGACAGAGAAATTAACAAGTGCTGATAATTTTAGGAACGGCACAATGACACAACCAAAGTGAAAACAGGGTAGAATTCCAGAATCAATAAAAATAGTTAAAGTAAAAGCAGTTAAATGAAGCCAGATTACTTGTTCAGCAAAACCATTGCAAACAAGAGGGAGAATTGCTTTGCAATACATATCTCCTACCTGTCCCAATATTTTGCGTAAGAAAGCCATAACAAAATATTTTAATTGATGAAACGCCCTGAAACTCGAACTTGTTCTGTAACTTATCATAATAAAGCCATGCACCAAGTTTCATTTCAACATATTAAAGGGTAAGGGGAAAAAGCCTGGAAAACTGACTCATGTACAATATGTGATATTTCCTAAGTCCAAAAAGGGCATAATTCCATGGAAAATTGGCAAAATGGCCTGAAAGTCAAACTTGTTCTGTAACTTATCATAATAAAGCCATGTACCAAGTTTCAGATCAATATGTTAAAGGCTATGGGAAAAAGTCTGGAAAACCACAGGTGGGACGGACGGACGGACAGACGGACCGAGAGCTATCCTATAGTCCCCATATAAGACAGTTGGAGTATGAGCTTGGATTCTCCATTGCAGCAGTGGTGGAAGGATCGTTCTGATAGAAATCGTGCTATGAAGGCCACGGAACAAATGGTAATCAATGGCAATCCCGCAACATTGGTTTAAGGTCAGACAAAACAAGACCCTTTCCTCCAATTATCTCAGACTTAAATGCATTAATGATAACTGTTTTGGAGTTAACAATGTCTATAAAGGTTAGCTTAGCACTGAGATTCCATCGTAAAGAGAAAAAACGCACATAATGCACTGAAACGTGCTTGGTGCCTTGTTCATGCATTCTTCACAAGTTTAATTGAATTCAGTTGACCAAAATTAAGAAATAATTTGATCTGACAAAGAAAGCTGACACATGCTAAAGAGAAAATGCTGCAGAAAATTAAAGCAGTTAGAGAAGGATTAAGAGAGAATGCAAAAGTAATCTGAGAACTGCTACTTCAGCAAGTTGGAGCACAGACCTAAAGAGTAAGGTTTTGGGTTTCTTTATGTAAGGAAATAGCAAAACCTTTACCCTTTGAACGTTTGAAAGAAATGTTCCAAAAAACATTCCATTTAAGTTATTTGCACAATTCAAATTGAAGAAATCAAGAATGGACTAGGAACAACAAACAAATTTGAATTGGCAGCTCAAAGACAAACACGTGGTTAAGAATATTGATTGACAAGTAATTATTGTGAATGAACTCATTGAAGCGGCAGAAGTATCAACAGATGAAGCAGAGTGATCAAAAATACTCGTTTTTGAGATTGAAAATTCGCCAATCAGCAGAAAAAGGGCAATTAATGCCCAAAGAGGAAATTTTAGAATGAAGAACAGACTGGAACAATGTATCAAAAAATCAGCAATATGGAACGAGATCACACTTACATCTTGTCTTTGATAGAAAGCATCTCATCATTACTGACTTGAAAGTTACAACATGTTAAGGTGGAGTAAGCAGAACAAACCCAAAAATGATGATTAGTAATAAATGAGTTAGAGAAAAGAGACCCAATGTAATGATTACAATTATAACATCCCAGGGTGTGGCTGATTCATTGATGCATTGATTGATGATGATTGATGATTCATTGATGATTGATGATTGATTGATGATTCATTGATGCATCAGAGCCAAGCGGATGATTTGGGCAGTTGGGAAATCAATCAGTTACAAAAAATGAAGTTCTAACTTTCAAAAACATTTCAAAAAATTATTGAACATTAGCCAACTAAAAATGAATATTGGGTATTTTGGGCCTTCGGGATATTTTGGGTGTTTGGGGTCCATTGGGTCTTCAGGGTCTTCAGGGTATTTTGGATCTTCAGAGTTCTTGGGGGTCTTCTGAGTGAGTCATTAGGGTCTTTCGGGTCCTCTGTCATTTGGGTCGTTGGGATTGTTTGAGTATTTTGTATCCTCGGGCCCCTTTGGGTCTTTGGGGTATTTTCAGTCTTTTGGGTATTTGAGGTATTTTGGGTCTTTGGGGTATTTTGGGTCTTCAGAGTCCTTGGGGTCTTCTGGGTCCTTATGGTCTTTTGTGTCTTTAACAGTCTACATGGTATTTTGGGTGTTTGGGGTCCATTGGGTCTTTGGGGTCTTCTGGGTCCTTGGGGTCTTTTTGGCCCTCAGTATTTTATGTCTTTTAACCGGTTGACACACAGTCGTGTTCAAAGATTGCCCCTTAAACCCCCCCTCGCCCCCCAATCAAATCCCTCCTAAAGCACTACTCAAAGCCTTTAAAACGTAGCCTTATGAAGGGACACACACACACACACACACACACACACACACACACACAAACATTGTGTTTTATGACAAAATAAATGACGATTATTGCAGCTGTGGCACGGGCAGCATGGGGCCGAGCATTGTCATGCTGCAGCAAAACATCAGTAGTGAGTAGTCCACGACGTTTTGATCTGATCGCTGGTTTCAGATGATTTTTAAGGAGGTCGCAGTTTGATCTACTGGTGACTGTGGTCCCTCTGGGCATGTAATGCTCTACAAGTGGGCCTCGGCTATCCCAGAAGAGCGTCAGCATCACTTTTCCAGCGGACAGCTGTGTGCGGAATTTTTGGGGCTTCAGTGAAGTTGAATTGCGCCACTCTTTGCTTGCTCTCTTCGTTTCTGGCTGAAAGTAGTGGACCCAGCTTTCATCCCCAGTCAATATGAGCTGTAAGAAAGGGTCGCCCTCTGTTTCGTAACATCGCAGAAGTTCTTCATATGCGTCCACTTGCCGTTCTTTCAGATCGGGTGTGAGTTGTTTCGGCACCCACCTTGCAGACACTTTGCGGAACCCAAGCACGTTGTGAATGATATGGTGTGCTGAACCATGGCTAATGTTCAATTCGGAGACCACTTCATCCAGCGTAATGCGACGGGTTTCCCTTAGCACACGCTCTACTCCTGCAACCATTTCTGGTGTGTCGGCTGTGTGAGGCCGGCCCGAGCGAGCAGTGTCTGCCACACCAGATACTCCACTTTTAAACTTCCTGTCCCAGTCGTACACCTGCCACAGCGATAAACATGCGTCACCATATTGCATCTTCATTCTGCGATGGATTTCACTGGGATTCACACCCTCACTTCCCAAGAAACGGATGACAGAACGTTGCCCCCCCCCCCTCCTACGGAGCATCTCCCCCCCCCCCCTCCACAGAGCATGCTTCTAAGGGAGCTGCCATCTTGGAACTGCTCTACTGACGTCATATGCTCAATGTTGCCAGATCTAAAACAGGCAAAATATGACTCTTACCCATAGATATAACATGTTGTCTACGACTACACACATTACATTCTCGAATTTATATCGCCATTTTAAGGTTACTTATTGACTGGCCATCATGTGTGTGTATATATATATATGTACATATCACTAGACTTCTGATGTAGGAATGGCACGGACACTCAAGTTTAACAAAACACAAATCCTCAAAAAAATTCTCCCAAGAAACAAACTTATAAAGTACCTACCAGTTGTCTGTGGAGGATTTCCCACCGAAAAACATTAATTCATCATTTGGACAGCATCCTTCAACTACAAACCTGACCAACTCAAAATAGCTGTTTTGTAATTCTTCTCATTCTTCCTCTTCTTCTTTTCAGACAGCGTAACTCAAAATTGGTTTAAGCTAAGGACTTGGTTTAAACACGAATGTACTGCATTTTATAGTGGCATGACTACCTGACATTGTCGCATTTTGAAAGGATTCCACATGTATGTATTTTATATACAGAAACGCTAAACAAGATAACCCCAATGCTGTTTCAACCCTGATGAAGGTTCCTCCACAGCTGCGGCTTTCTACAAGTAGCACTTGTATGTGAAGCCCAATACTACATGCCCAGTGCAGATCCCAAACAAGTTTTGTTGTTCTTTCGCAAGTATATAACAAGTCGTAGTTTTGTTGCTTATTCGCAACTGTGAAGACAGAAGTGCACACCATCGAGGTTGCAAAGCATGTACCATTTGCAATGCTGACAATAATGAGCACAAAAACTAAGGGCCCACTCATGTCTCACTTGCAATTGGAGGTAACAACCAATCAGCTCTCACCCAATCAATTATCCCCAAATGCAGCTAGAACTTTATAATTAATAAACTCGCTGTCCTTCCAGCCAAAGAAAGCTGCATAAAGCAAAGACAGTTGCACCTAGCCAAAGAAAGCTACTTTTCTTATGCCCCCATCAGCCACTGGATGGATTTCATCGTTTTTGGCGAGTACGCAGCAATGGCGTAGACAGAAACGTTTCTGGATTTTACTCCCCCGTATCTCACAAGTAATTGGAGGGAATAACCAATCAGCCTTCACCTGTTCAATTATACCCAGATGCGACTTGGAATCTATAATTAATCACCCGCTTGCCAGTCGAGTGAAATAAAACGGCACAAAGCAAACAAGAAATACACATCCCTCATGCCAATAAGGCACGTGGAATGATCGCTGGAACAGTCCTTCAACAATCAATTCTACCTGTTCAGTTTTAGTGGTGGAGAGTGCTTATCTTTATCTATAATAAATAATAATAATAACAGTGATGTCAGTGCATATCAGTCAGTGTGTGTTTGTGTGTGTTCTCCATGATTACAAAACCATGAAACCTAGCAGCCCGAAACTTTTTAGGAAAAGTAAGGGAACTGCAAGGGAATCCATGAATGAAAACTGGATATTTGGGTAAATTTAAACATCCCTTTTGAAGATAATTTAGGGTGTGCTCATCACAAAAAAACAAAAAAACAAAATAAGCCTTACGAAAATGGGGGTGCACCATCTTGGTCAGCCCTCTGTCACATTGCTGGGTTTTTAAGCCGCCATTTTGTTCGGCCTGCTCAAAAATGCCTTGCCTTCTGTGAACAAAGCAATGGAGGGTAAGAAGCGGAAAGTTTATTCTGAGAACCGTCAGTTCAACAAGGAGTGGGAGGAGAGGTTCTTCTTCATGGAGCATAACGGCAAGGTTCTCTGCCTGCTCTGCAAGGAGACAGTGGCATTGCCTAAGAAAGGAATTGTGGAGCACCACTACTCTACACACCAAGGTTCCAAGTATGACAACGTCATGGGTGAAGCTCACAAGGAGAAGAATATCACAACTGAAGAAGACCCTTCAGAATCAACAGCTGTTAGTCAAGAAGGCGACAAGCGATGCAATGGCCATGACATGCGTAATTATGAACTTAGCAGCATCATAGCCAAGAAGTTGACGATTTCTGATGGAGAATACTTCAAAGAGTGAACGAATACATCAGCAAGTTTGTGGAAACAAGCTGCCCTGAGAAGAAGGGCCTGGTGGAAAAATGTATCCTGAGAGACATTACTGTTACTCGCCGTATTGAATCAATGGCCAAAGATGTTCCCCCTACAGCCCAAGGGCACGATCGCTGGATTCGAGTACTTTTCTCTTGCTCTGGATGGCAGCAAGGACATCACTGATGTCAAACAGCTGGCGAAATACATCTAAGAATTGGACAAGGACCTAAAAGTCACCGAGGAGACATTGGGGTTGCGTGCCGTGCAAAGGGTGAGGACATGTTCAGGGAATTCCTTGCTGTATTAAATACTGCTGGGTTGTTTTTGTTGTGCTATGGTATAGTGGAGTGGTAATTCACGGGCAAGAAATGTATCAAATACTTTTATAATATCGCTGCAGATGACGTCAAGGACTTTAGTTGAATACTCTTATTCGGCTATTTTGACCACCATTTCAGTTCTGTTGCAGCTTATAACACTGCCATGATTGTCTTCATATGTTGTGGTATGATGCCTAATGTCGAGAGGTCTCACGAGATTGTCTCCAAGTTAGTATGTTGCCGAATGAATAACATAATAAAAAATATGTGGTTTAAATTGATTTTCTAAAATGTGCCGCTGCATATAATGTCATTGACTTCAATTGAACACTTCTATTCCGCTACGTGTTGTAAAATTATTTTATTTGTGGGAGTCTGGAACAGGCGGCTTGGGATCATAGGATCCTGGGTTCGAATCCCGGTCGATCGCTGAATTAACGCCAGGGGGGTTGACCCAGCCTGTCATCCTTCCGAGGTCGGCAAATTGAGTACCAGTTCACTGGTAATTCCCTGTGCGTCGCAAGAGGCGACTAACAGGCTTGGCGGCAGGAAGGGCATCCGGCCGTAAAACATTGCTTCAAAAAGGGGACCATGGTGCCCGAAAAAGGCAAACCCCTGCTCGGTGGGGAAAAATGGCATCGAAAGGTGGTTCTTCTAGTCTGGAACAAGGCTGTATGTGGTGGAGTGGGAGGAGGGTGGGGAAGGGATGGGGTGAGTGTCTGGAAGGAGGGGATGTTGGGTCGAAAAGACATAAAATTTCCTTTCACATATAAACAAAGGCTTACACATGACAGAGCGAGCAAATGTTTTTTAAATCCCCAAAAATTGAACTTTAAAAAAAAAAAAATTTTTTTTTGCCTAAAACAGTCCCCTGCACTCCCGAATGAACCACTGAAAGTTTGACAAAGTTCCGTTCAGCCATATCTGAGAAAGACCTGAAAAAGAAGGCGATACACAGACAGACAAACGGCTCTCTTATGATATATACACTATGTGACCAAAAGTATGCGGACACCCCTTCTAATTAGTGGATTCGGCTGTTTCAGCCACACCCATTACTGAAATGTATATATAATCAAGCACACAGCCATGCAATCTACATAGACAAACATTGGCAGTAGAATGGGCCGTACTGAAGAGCTCAGTGACTTTCAACGTGGCACCGTCATTGGATTCCACCTTTCCAACAAGTCAGTTCGTCAAATTTCTGCCCTGCTAGAGCTGCCCCGGCCAACTGAAAGTGCTTTTATTGTGAAGTGGAAACGTCTAGGAGCAACAACAGCTCAGCCGCGAAGTGGTAGGTCACACAAGCTCACAGAACGGGACCGCAGAGTGCTGAAGCGCATAGCATGTAAAGTCGTCTGTCCTCGGTTGCAACACTCACTACCGAATTCCAAACTGCTTCTGGAAGCAACGTCAGCACAACAACTGTTCATCGGGAGCTTCATGAAATGGGTTTCCATGGCCGAGCAGCCGCACCAAGCCTAAGATCACCATGCTCAATGCCAAGCGTCGGCTGGAGTGGTGTGAAGCTCGGCGCCATTGGACTCTGGAGCAGTGGAAACTCGTTCTCTCAAGTGATGAATCACACTTCACCATCTGGCAGTCTGATGGAGGAAACTGGGTTTGGCGAATGCCAGGGGAACGCTACCTGCCTGAATGCATAGTGCCAACTGGAAAGTTTGGTGGAGCAGGAATAATGGTCTGGGGCTGTTTTTCATGGTTCGGGCTAAACCCCCTAGTTCCAGTGAACGGAAATCTTAATGATACAGCATACAATGACATTCTAGACGATTGTGTGCTTCCAACTTTGTGGCAACAGTTTGGGGAAGGCCCTTTCCTGTTTCAGCATGACAATGCCCCCGTGCACAAAGTCAAGTCCATACAGAAATGGTTTGTCGAGATCGGTGTGGAAGAACTTGACTGGCCTGCAAGCAGTTTTGACCTCAACCCCATCAAACACCTTTTGGATGAATTGGAACGCCGATTGCGAGCCAGGCCTAATCGTCCAACATCAGTGCCCGACCTCACGAATGCTCTTATGGCTGAATGGAAGCAAATCCATGCAGCAATGTTCCAACATCTTGTGGAAAGCCTTCCCAGAAGAGTGAAGGCTGTTTTAGCAGCAAAGGGGGGAACCAACTCCATATTAATGCCCATGATTTTCAAATGAGATGTTCGATGTTTGGGTGTCCGCATACTTTTGGTCATGTAGTGTGTATATATGTATATTAGGGTGGTCCACAGATATATGTAATATTTAATACTAATAAGAATCCATGCTCCACAGGGCTGCCCTTATTGCTATGTTTATAAAGAGAATATGAACTAAAGATGAGGTCAATTGGAACTTATTTAGAGGTTGCTCAAAAAATAACATTTTAAAATTTATCCTGTTTTTTTCAGATGGCAGAAACTCGCAGCTCTTCCACAGTTTGGTTGCTGGGCAAGTCTGAAAAGGAAATAATATGTGGGGGACCACCAACCAAAGGACACACATTGCAGAAAATGGTGTACCATCACATACAAGAACACCATACAGTTCGTGAACGTGCCAAACTTAGTGTACAAGCTGTGTGTGCATACTGGGAGAAAGCACGAATTCCAGTGCAGAGAGTGGATTCCTGTGAGCGCCAACTTTTGAAGTTGTATGATGCCTAGAAACTGGTAAAGAAAAATAGAACCAAGACATTCGAAAACGATAAAGTGAAGGAGCAAATGTTCAAAGATGATCTTCAATCCCTCTTCGATATCTCACCAAATGATGCGCTTGAGAAAATGACGAATGAAGAAGACAAAGGCTATGCCTCATCATGCAGTGTGAGGATCCCTCAAGTTCACGTATGAGATCTGTGGACAACACTCTGGCAGTGAAGGAGAACAGAAAGTGTATCAGGCTTGAGAATGAAGATAAAAGAAAGAAGAAACATGCTGCTGAGACTCCAACAGCAATGCAATCTGTTCCATCAACATCGGCTGTGGTTGATGATGATGATGATGAGTCTGAGATTGAAAGCTCCGATTCAGGGGACAATGAATTCAAACTCCAAAGTCCATCTTCTGCCAAACAGGCGAAAAAGGCTCCCATCAAGGTGATCACTCCAGCAATAGTGGCAACTCTGGACAGAGTAAATCTCTCAGATCGGCATGCTATGTTTGTGGCCAGTGCTTTTGCACAATCTCTTGGTCATACCATTGAAGACAAGTACAAGCCAACAATAATAAATAATTTGAGTAATTGAAAATAGATAATTATGGATGAATTGATGTATGATGCTAAAAATTCTGTATCTTATTATTCATTGAAATTTATCAACATTTTGAGCAACCTCTAAATATTGTCCAATCAAGCTCAAATTTTCACCACAAACTACTTTCTTCAATAAGAATAGGGGCAGGATTGTGGAGAAATGAAAATCCAATCTTAAAATTTTTGGACCACCCTAATGTATGTATATATATATATATACAGTATATATATATATATATATATATATATATATATATATATATATATATATATACAGTATATATATATATATATATATATATATATATATATATATATATACATATATACATACATACATACATACATACATACATATATATATATATATATATATATATATATATATATATATATATATATATATATATATATATATATATATATATATATATATATATATAACTGTGAGAAATAGTAGAAACTCCACAGTACGAGCAGGGCGTCTCATTTGCATTGAATAAATAATCGGGAGATTAAATCAGACGCGGACGTAGCTTCATGACTTCGATCTTTAATTCGACAAGCTTTCGACCAACAAAGGTCTTCTTCTGAGTCGGCCCCAAGTTCAACGGAAGTCCTGAATATATATATGAATATATATATATATATATATATATATATATATATATATATATATATATATATATATATATATATATGCACACAACATGACATGGGTGGTAAATCCACCACGGGTGGGAAGCCAAAAGCAATCAAACAATGCGGAAACGGTGAATGCTAAACAATGGAACCAATAAATTACACATTATTGTGCCACCTTCAGTTGAACGTCAGACATGGACAGCAGATTCGTGAAGGACTTGCACAAAAAACATCCCCAGTCTGAATGGTTCGATACCCAATGGTGAATCTGCATATGGCGAATCCGCGAATGTCACGGTTAGAAAGTAGAAACCCTCACGTCATTTCCTCATTTATATTTAAACTCAATATCTCTGTTTTCATTTCAAACAGCATCATTCCAATCATAAATTAAGACTACAACAAAATACTGTGTGAAATCACGATTGCATTGAGATATTATCAAACCGGCCCATTATCGTCATCTGTTCACTTCCGGATTCAGGAGCATTTCCGTATTCAGTCAATTGCAAAATCATAATTTTATTGAGGAATTTATGAAACCTCCTACCCACCTTACAACATCCGCTGGGACCCCAAAATAGTCCACAGAAAGTTTGGCGGGTTTAGCCCCAAAACTGAGGCAATAGTTTGGGGATGGATGGATGGATGGACAGACAGATACGCCTGTTTTATTATATAAATTTATATATGTATTATAAATTTATATCTATTATATATGTATATATATGTATGTATATATATATATATATATATATATATATATATATATATATATATATATATATATGTATGTATATATATATATATATATATATATATATATATATATAGATAGATAGATATATATATATATATATATATATATATATATATATATATATATATATATATATACAGTATATATATATATATATATATATATATATATATATATATATATATATATTAGGGTGCATCAAACGCCCTTAGGTTCTTGGATTTTAATGTCTATTCTCTCAAATGTTACACTTGTTGGTAGAAGTATGTATGCAAAAAATAAATGAAATCAGAGGTGGTCCTGGGTGGCCACCGGCCACTTTTATATATTTAGGGCCATTTTCGGGGCCGCACTATGTAAAAATGTTTGATTTTGTTATTTTACACCCAAACCTAGTCATGTTTGGTATCAAATTGAAGGTCTTGATGAGAGGAATACAAATATAACAATTTTATGCAAAAAACGATGGTTTGATAATTAGTTTGTATTTTTACATGAATGAAATCGGAGGTCTAATCGTGGGTCCCATACTAGTAGTCTAATAATATCCTTTATTTTCTTTCAGATGGCAGATAAGAAGACCAGATTAGCAAGTGCCATTTTTGGTCTTGGCAATGCTTTTACAGAAGCAGATGGTACATTGACAGGAGTCCGCCTCCCAACTTGCCGGCAGGTTCTTCGATGCGTGATGTGGTACATCCAGAAAGAAATATGTGAAGGCAAACAAACTCAGCCACTGAAATGGAAATCTGCCAGCATCGTCCTTATCCAGCTGAAAAAATTCTACACTAAAGCAAATATTCCTATGCTTTCAGACCATCAATGCTGCAAACTAATACTTGACCTTCTTAATGACAATAACAAATTGCGTCAAATACCTGTTTCTCGCCGAGAATCTCCAAGCACTTTGGCTAAGTTGCAAACCATGAATGAACGTCTTGATAAGACCTTTGGTGTATGGACAAAAGATGCAATGACAAACATTAAGAATGAGGAAGATAGAGTATTTTTAGAGTCAATGAAATCTGACAGAGTAGCCTCATTTGGTGGTGTTGACAAGAAGAAAGTTGATAAAGATCATAGAAAAGAAAAACGCCTCTTAGCGGAAGCTTCAAGATGAGAACGTCATGAATCATCCAGTGTACAAGAGATGACAATTAGTTCTGTATGCTCTGATGATAGTGACTCTGCAGATAGCTTGGAAGAAACTGAAGAAGAGGCGATTCCAGAGTTTCAAAGGAAGCGTAGTCACCACAGATCAACATATGCAGGTACATCTGCCTTTATTCCTCATGATATTCTGAAAAGACATTCAGTTGTGTCTGTTGCTACTCGACTAAACATAACTCCTGTTCAACAGGTTGCGCTCACCAAAGCTGTAATTCAAGAGGCAGGAGGTGATCCACGTCGTGTGGCCAAGTCGTACTCAACTGCTGATAAGGCTCGACGATCAATAACAAGTGCTATCGCCAAAGATATTCAAGAAAATTGGATCGCCCCAACAGCTGCAACACTTCACTGGGATGGCAAGCAGATACCAACGCTCACAAACAAGAATGTCAAGGAAGAAAGATTGCCAGTGTTGGTTGGGAATGCCACTGATGTAAAGCTACTGGGGGTGGCTAGATATCCTCCTGGAAGTGATAGGTCATCAGGTGACATCATTGCCGAGCACACTTACACGTATCTACATTCATGGAAGTGCAAACAATCAGTTGTCAACTTATGTTTTGACACAACAGCATCAAACACTGGACACGTTACAGCTGCCTGTGTTACCATTCAATCAAAACTGGACCGTGCTCTTCTGTGGTGTGCATGTCGCCATCATGTTGGAGAGGTAATCCTGGATCATGTGTTTGACGTTCTCAAAATTGAGGCATCAAAGTCTCCCGAAGTATCTTTGTTCCAAAAATTCCAGAAGAATTGGGAACGCATATCGCATGCAAAGAATGAAAGTTTAACCAAAATTGACATTTCCATGTACAATGACTATGCACAACAGCTGCTTTTATCCTGCAAAAACAAGGTTTTAAGCACAATCCGCACAAGCGCTTCATACTGTAGGGAAGACTACAAGGAAATGGCACAACTCTGCCAGGTAGTCCTCGATGATGATGTCACAAAACAAGGAACACTCCACAGACCAGGGGCCATGCATAAAGCAAGGTGGATGTCAAAGATTCTTTATTCCATCAAAATATGCCTACTTGAAGAGCAAATTTCTCTACTACCTCGAGGAACTGTAACAACACAACATCAACAGAAAAAACTGAAGGAGTTTGTTGTTTTTGTTGTTTATATTTATTGTGATTGGTGGCTCATATGTCAGTCTGCTTCAAATGCCCCATGGTTTGATTTGTGCTTTTACAAGACTCTGCTCAACTATAAAGCTGTCAACTCAACCATTTCAGTCAGCGCTGTGAAAGCCTTTGATAGACATTTGTGGTATTTAACCCCAGAACTGGTTGTTTTGGCACTGTTCAGCAATGCAATTCCTCAAAAGGATCGTCGTGCCCTTGCAGATGTGTTACTGGCCATACAACCAGATGAAATGCCAAGCACTCCAAAACACCGCTACGGTTCTGGATATGGCAAACCGTCATTTCCAAAAATTACAGAAGCGACAACCCTGGCTGATCTTGTGAACGAGGACTCGTGGTTTACAGTAAACCTTCTTCACCTAGATATGACCTTCCTAACAGAGGATGTTGACACTTGGCAGAACAATGAGCACTTCAAGGCAGCCAAGTCCATTGTGGATGGGCTTAATGTTGTGAATGACCCTGCGGAGAGAGCAGTAAAGCTCGCAACTGATTTTGTCTCAACTGCAAGAAGAGAAGACCACTTCCAAAATCTTCTTCAAGTGGTTGAATGTGACCGCAAAGCGAGGCCAAATTTGCGGAAACGAGCAAAGTTGGAGTAGTGACATTGGCGTTGTGCTTAATACATTTTCAAACTTTTAATCAATGAAAGTACAATACTACAACACTGTACTACAACTTTGTAATATGAAGAACGATTTTGGTTAATTTTACATTGACATGTAAGGTTGTTTTAACTGTTTGATATTAGGCATTTAGTAAAAGTAGGACTTTACTTTTGTATATAGGTATAATGGTTAATTTTACATTATCTTGTAGTTAATTTTACATTATCTTGTAAAGTAGTTTAGCTGTGGCCCTAAATGGCCCTAAATATATAAAAGTGGCCGGTGGCCACCCAGGACCACCTCTGATTTCATCTATTTTTTGCATACATACTTCTACCAACAAGTGTAACATTTGAGGGAATAGACATTAAAATACAACAACTTTTTGAAAATCATGGGGCGTTTGATGCACCCTAATATATATATATATATATATATACATATATATATATATATATATATATATATTGTTACGTGCTCCTCCCCGACCCCTGGTCGCGATGTACCTCCGAGTCCCGAGAGGAGCCACAGCAGAAAAACATGTTATTCTGTGTCAGAAATCAATAGTGAAACCACACCAATGATTATCAACCAACCAATATTGTATTAAAAATCACACAAGAATAACGGTACAACAAATAGCAATCAAAAGGTACACTCAATACATCTTATGATGGTACCATCAACTAGCATAGGATAACTCACGGTGTTCCAAGTGAGTGGAAAACCTTCCCCAATGTCTCTATATTCCTGTCCTCAAGACGAGGTTGACTCGCTCCAGCGATCGCTAGAACAATGTCCAATCGAGACCAGAATCCCGTGCGGATGGCAAGGGCAGTCGCACCGCCGAAGCAGCTCTCAGGCGTAGGCGGTCGAAGCGACGCAAAAAGTCACGTGGTCCAAAACCAAAAGCAAACTTGCGGCGGAATGGGAAATCCCAAAGGCCCCCTCCAGATAGGAACGTTCCCGGTTCAGTCGGCGAACCACCACTTAAACTTCAAACTCAGTGTTGTGCACACACATCCCCGACAGACAGGATGGTGAAAAAGCTGATGCGTAGCCAAGACCTTTTATTGAACAAAGCACGAGTGTCAAAATGGCTGACGGCTCTTGCTGGAGTCGACACGACCCGGCGATGATTCTTTAGAATCGCAACGCCCAAACCTGACCACGCAGGTTTTTCAATCCCCTAGCGATAACACCTATCGCAGGAACTCCTTCCAAGGAAACTCAAAGTTCACTCGCGACTTTCGTTCGACAACGCTCGCTACGGAGCTGGAAGCTACTCGCTTCTTGTCCGACTTCACTCGCCATGCCCTCGCCTTCTTCTTCCTCCTCGTCTTCCGGATCCCGATCCGGCTTCCTGTCTCTTTTTAACATTAACGCTTTTATCCTTTGCAAACAGTTCAGGAACAATAAACCTTTTGAAGACAATAATAGTACATAGAATCAGAAATATTTCAAGTGGATGAAAACCACAACACCGACGAATCCGTAATACTCCCCCCCCCCCCCCCCCCCCTCAAGAAAGAAAGTTTGAACACAGCGAGAACTTTCTTTGCAGGCAAAATCTCTAAACAAACAAAAGTACACTCACAACCCAAATCATCAATTCCCATGAGCAACAATACTCAATATTCCCCCAAAATAAAGCAACAACACTTCGAACAACCCACAGTGATTTCCAAAGTTAATTCACTCTGGACAAAGCATCAGCAATGACATTGTCCCTGCCCTTTACATGCTCAATTTCCAAGTTGAACCCCTGCAAAGCCAAACTCCATGTCATCAATCTCTGATTTTTATTTTTAGTTTCTTTTGAATGAAGGTTAAGGGGTTGTGATCAAAAATCCAAAGTCAAGCAAATCTATAGCACTTTTTCCAGGAGGCCGAGCTGAGAACCAGCTTTCATGGTGGTTGGGTGGTGAGGCCTGGAAGTATTCACTACATGGACGCCTTTAGGAACGTGGAGTTCACGGTTAATCCGTGTAGGAAAGTTCACTACATGGACGCCTTGAGGAATGTGGAGTTCACGGTTAATCCGTGTAGGAAAGTTCATTACATGGACGCCTTTAGGAACGGGGCGTTCATGGTTAGTCCGTGTAGGAATCTTGGCTCGGCTGCTCCGCAATATTCAGTGCTTCAACTCTTCCTAACTTTCAAAATAATCACGTTTGGACTGCTTGTCGCTGTAGTCTCATGAATAGCGGTCTCCTTCTCGGCCACTACCCTGATAATCATTCCTTCGGGAGCTGCCGTAACTCTGGGAGCCTCCATAGTAATATCGATTGCGGCCACCACCAAAACTATGTCCACGTTGTCCTCCTCTGTAGCCCCCTCGACACCGAAATGCCTTCTCTAGTGTTATGGTCCAACCCTCCAACTCCTTGCTATTCAGATCCTTTTCTGCATCTCTGGCATCCTTTGTGTTTTCAAACGTGACAAAGCCAAACCCTCTTGACTTTTGTGTCTCCCTGTCTTTTATCAGCAGCACTTCCAAAAGCGGGCCATATTGGCCGAAGACAGAGGCCAGAACATCTTTCCTTGTTTTGAAGTTCAGTCCACCTACAAAGAGCTTGCCAACATTGCCTCCATCCCTGACTTGTGTGTGCTGACACTTAGTTTCAGGGTACTTACTCTTCTCTTCAGGGTGCTTCCTGCTAGGCTTTTCAACAAACATCGGGTTACCAGAAACCTGACCACCGGCCAAATCATTCCCGATAACAAAAGATACTCCCTCTACAGGAAGATTGGCTTGTAAACCTACGGTGACCGTTCCTGACACCAAATCAGACTCTAAATGGATGACATGAAGTGGAGCTTTAACAAAGCCACCAACCCCCTGTAAAAGAACACTAACACCAGTTGCCGTCTTCTCTGACAGTGGCAAAATGCCCTCAAGCATCAAAGATTGATGTGCTCCTGTATCCCTCAACACCCTAACAGGTCTCTGGTTAGTCAAATCTCCATCCAGTGACACAAACCCCTCTGAAATAAGTGGTTTGTAACCCCTTTTGAGGGCGATTTCTCACATTTGCCAAGGCATTCGGAGTTGTACTAGTCTGACTCCGCTCCTGAATTTGCCTTTCCATAGCATAACATCGGGACATCAAGTGTCCAGGTTTCTTGCAAAAAGCGCAAGTAGGCCCGGAGGAGAAACTCGTGGTTTGCCTCAAGCCCCCCAGAGGATAAGTCCGTCTTGGAACTGTAGACCTCTGATCCCTAAGAGTCACGGCATCAGATCTGTCCTCATAGTCATCTCTAGGCCGCCCCCATGAATCTTCGTTCTCCGCACCGGATGTATCATAACTCTCTGGGCGAACTCTAGGCGGGAAGTTAGGTTTATGGAACCTCATCCTGTGTGTCAAGGCATAGTCATCTGCCACGGTTGCTGCCTCATACAACTCTGGTACCTTCTGTTCCTCCAGATGTACTTTAATGTCGTCGTGGACACACTGTTTGAATTCCTCCACCAGGATCAATTGTCGCAATAGTTTGAAGTCTTTCCCAACCCCTTTTGAATCACACCACCGATCAAACATGGTTTCTTTCATTCTGGCAAACTCCACATGGGTCTCACTCTCCCTCTTCCTGGCATTCCGGAATTTTTGCCGGTAAGCTTCAGGACCAATTCATCGGCTTTGAGAATGGTTTTCTTCACTATCTCATAATCTGCACATTGGTCAATCCGTAAAGCCGAATATATATCTTGAGCTTTACCCACCAGAACACTTTGCACTAACATGGTCCAGGACTCCTCAGGCCATTTTAGCATTCGAGCCACTTTCTCAAAGTGTAAAAAAAAATTGGCTACCTCATTTTCATTGAAGGGTGGAACCAGCCTCACATGCCTACCAACATCCCAGGTGTTCTGACTAGTTGTCGATCTAGCCGGCATGGATGGTACCTCTCCCCGTTCTCTCATTAACTTCAGCTCTTTGCATTTAATTTCCTTCTGAAGCTCCATGTCACGTTCCCTTAACTCCCTTTCGGCATTTCTCTCCTCTGCTTTTCCCTTTTCTCTTCCCTCTTCGAGTTCCCTGGCAGTTCTCCTTTCCTCTGCTCTTTCCTTTTCTCTTCTCTCTTCGAGTTCTCGTTCCTGCTCTATTCTTCTTTCCTCGAGT